>NC_043707.1:114974147-115008635 GCF_006229205.1 Suricata suricatta
CCGGCCGCTCGCGCCGCTGCCCCCGCAGCCTCCGTTGCCGCCGCCGCCGCGGAGCCTGCAGCAGCTCCCCCAGCGAGCGACCGGCCAGCTGCCAGTGCGCAGGCGCGACCGCCAGGCCCAGGGGGCGGACGGGAACGAGTCAAGCGGGGCGCTCCGACGGCAACAAAGGCCAATGGAGAGGGGCGGGAGCACCGGGGACCCGAGGTAGCGGCCCCTGGCGGTCACCGATCGCCATGCAGCCCGGCGGGAGGGCTCCGGTAGAGGCGCCGCGGAATCGCGCAGCAGCGTAAAGTGGGGTGGAGCAGGGAAACACCCACCCCCCCCACCCCGCCCCGCAGCAGCCCTGGCTGGCCCTGTGTCTTTTACCCAAACCCGACAGGTCTCTCCAAATCTACACACAGCCTCCTCTCGTTTGCACACAGCCACACGCACATTACAGGAACCCTACCTCATCCCCAGGTCCCCCTCACACACTCAGAGCACCCCATCACCCAGGGGCCCTGCCTCCCACCTCTCCTCCCAATCACCCTCATCCTTCAAGCCTCGGCTGCAAAGCGACTGCCTCCGTGAAGCCTTTCTCCGTCCCTAGTCAATGAACTCACTGACGCCACCCTCTCTTCTAGGCCGTGTGCTGGGCGCTGGGACCACAGATGCGAAAGAGACCCTGCCTACGCTGGAAGATGTCACTGTCTCAACTTAAACGTGGCTACAGAGTTCTATCTGTGGGGCCTCGGAAGAACCTTCCTCCACTTTTTCATCCAGAGCTCGCCCTTGAACTCGGTCAATCTGCTTCTGCGCTCACCACGTCACTTAAAATACTTTTTGTGTCAACATTCAAAGGATAGTTTATTCTTATTTCTCATGGTATCTGACACTGGCCTCTCCTTCCTTTTTGAGCCTTACGTAGGCTCCATAATTTTCTGAAGTCTTCTATTGCCTAAATCTTTTTCAGTCTTCTTCAAGGACTCCCTGTTGTCTTTTTCCTCCACTAAATAAGTGTGTGTTCACTGTGGTTTCAAATCCAGCTCTCTTCTCATTTCGCCCTCCACTTTCCCCCTTGAAGGTCTCATCCATTCGTATGGCTCAACTATTTCTCCAAATCTCTATCTCCAGCCACATCCTAGACTCATATTTCCAAGTGTATGCTGGACAGCTCCACCTGGGTCTCCAGCACTTCATAAGTGGAGTCCAAAATCGAACTCTCTATCTTTCGCCACAAATGTGCTTGTTCTATGCCTCCTTTCTCTGCAAATGGTGCCTTCATCCCAGAACTGATGGTTTCCCTTCCTTGTTTCTTGCCCCCATTCAGATGTTCACCAAGTCCTGACATGTTCAGCTCCTGACTTGCTCTCACATGACTCTGACATTCTGAAGGCTCCTTGTGCTAGTGCAGATCCTTGGTGCTGGTTCATACCTTGCCAAAAGTAACACAACTACTTCCTTGCTAGTCTCACACAGTTTCTGGGGAAATTTCTCCCATTCAGTTTGCTGCAGTTGAAAAGTGGTAACTTTCCCATATATTCATATGTATTCACCATATGTATTTTTAATGCCTACTTTATACCAGATACTGTGCAGAAGACTAGGAACTCAAGAGATAGAACATACACAGTCCCTACCCATAGGGAGATTAATTTCTGACACGTTACCATAGTGTGCCTTGCTTCTCTCTAGCAGATGTTCTCAAATAGCAAGCATCAGAATCACCTGCAGTGCTTATTAAACATAGATTGCTGAGCCCCACCTCCAGAGTCTGTGATTCAATAGGTCTTTGGTAAGACCAAAGAATGTGCATTTCTTTCTTTTCTTTCTTTTTTTTTTCAGGGTGCATTTTTAATAAGTTGCCAGATGAGGCTGATGCTGCTGATGTAGAAACCACACTTTGAGAACTACTGTTCTATAGTACAAAGAACAAAGACTCTAGAGCCAGACTGTTTGGGCTTTAATCCTGGTGCTGCCATTTACTAGCTGTATAACACAGGGCAAATTACTTAATTTCTCTGTATTTCAATTTCATCCTCCCCCATTTTAGGGAGTGAAAATAGCACCTACCTCATAGGGCTGCTGTTAATATATATAAAGACCTTAGAACAGTACCTAGAAGAATGCAGACAAACTATTAGCCATTATCATAATTACTGTCTGCCTCTTGCACTATATTCTAAATCCCTGAAGAATAGGGACCAAATCAGATGCATCTCTGTCCCCCATTAATGCCTGGCATGAGCTGTGCTTAGAATGATCAGCAAGTATGAGTTGATCTGAATCAAACAGATGGCTTCAAAGCATCCTCAGAAACAGCAAGACCTTTGCCTTGGCACAACTAAGCTAGAAGCTCAGCATTCCATTAGAAGAGTTTGAATCCTCTGTTCTAAATACCAAGCCTCACACTTAAATTTGTGGAAAGGCATTGGTTACTACTGACCCATCTCCAAAGTGGCTAGTGCAGTCAAGCCTGGCCCTGGCCTTTCTGGAGACTGTCTCCATCATCAGGGATTTCACTCTAAGCTAGGCAAAGTAGTAGAGTATAAGGGAAATCCTCATAGCATTTTGGTATTTTTATGTAAACTTCTTCCAGTAATTTCTAATGTACTTTCCCGGAAAGTTATTGGGTCCTTGACTATTTGCGGTTCAATCCTTGCATCTCAGCCCACCACTAACTCACACTCAAGGGCCTCTGTTGTGTGGGCCAGAACCCAGGTCTTATATATTCCACTTATATACATTCTCTATGGCCAGAGTTTCCTGGCCACAAAACAACAAGAATGGTCTGAGGGCAGGGGGGAAATGCATCTCCATCTATAGTTTGCTCTTTTCATATTTAAAATGTAGTCTGGGAACAATGAGATCAAGGTATTATAATAGACATAAAATAGATCACATACCCTACTATCTGAAATGAATCGCCAGCAGCTCTCGCATGTACCATCTCTTTTTATCTATAGTAAACTATAGGAGTGCCTGGGTGGTTCAATCGGTTGAGCGTCAGACTCTTGATTTCTGCTCACGTTATAATCCCAGTGTCATGAGACTGAGCCCTGAGTCAGGTTTTGCACTGAGCATGGAGCCTTCTTAAGATTCTCTCACTCTCCCTCTGCCCCCTCCCCCACCTCATGCACTCTCTCTAAAATAAAAAAAAAGCAATAAATAAAATATATTTCTCATATATTTCAAGAGATATTTTTAAGAATCAGAAATTATGAACAGTGGGATTAATAAATGTCAACTGGTACTTTGAAAAGACTTATGAAATTGGTAGACTTTTAAAAAATTATCATTTTTTAAAAAGTTTAGTTATTTATTTATTTTGAGAGAGAGAAAGAGAAAGAAAGCATGTGCACATAGGTGAGGGGCAGAGAGAGAGGGAGAGAGAAAATCCCAAGCAAGCTCAGTGCTGTCAGCGTGGAGCCCAACACAGGGCTCAATCCCATGAACCGTGAGATCATGACCTGAGGAGAAATCAAGAACAGGACAGCCAACCAACTGAGCCACCCAGGCACCAAAAAAAAATTAATCTTTAAATTGAGGAATAATTGACATGCAATAAATTGCACATATATAAGGTGTACAATTTAATCAATTCTAACTTATGTGCCAACCTATAAAACCATCTTATGAATGCAACCTATGAAACAATCAAGGCATGAACATATCACTCCCAAATTTTAAAGCTTATCACAGAGATTTAATAAATAAAAGGGAAATTTTTACACAACTATAGACTACTGAATTTGAAACCCTGAGTAAAATTTAAAATTATTTACATATTTTTTCTTTAAAAAATGCAAAACATGGACTCAAAAGAAAGAACTGAGCAACAATTACAGAGGACACTGAGAAAGTTATCAAAAATGACCAAAGAAATCTGGCCCAGAAGGTTCATTATTTAATACTTCCAACCATTCCTGAAAGAAATAATTCTGTTCCATATTTTATGAATGGATCTAGGACATGGGAGAAAGAGGAATTTTCCTAATTTGTTCACAATTGCAGGTAAAGATCTTCATATCTTATCAGATGCTTTATAAAAAGAGATCTCAAGAATATGGATGCAAAAATTGCAAGTGAAATACTAGCATGTAGAATTCTATAAGAGATTATTTAAAATTATGATAACAACAATAACTTTTTTTTTTTAAGTAAAGTCTACTTGGTAGAGTTTACCAAAGGTGGTGCTCAAACTCACAACCCTGAAATCAAGAGTCCCATGCTCTACCAACTGAGCCACCTAGGCACCCCAACAATAGCTAACATTAAATGTTTACTTAATATTAAGTGCCAGATACTATTCCAACACTTCACATATGTTAACTCACATAATCTGGTGCATCACAGAACAGGTAAATGGGCTTGGGCTGAGAAGCAATAGGTAAATAACCAGCAAAGGCAGGTACTATTACTAAAAATGGAGACACAGGTAAGTAATTTACCCAAGATCACACACTTGCAGAGACAGACAGAACTTGAACTCGGGCTTCATGGCTTCAGGGTCAACACTCTTAGTCACAACACTATATAACATTAATAAAAGAAAAGCATATCACAAACATAGGGTAATTCAGGGATGGTTCAAAAATAAAGAAATATCTTAATATACCATGTATGTAGATTGATAAAAAATAAACATGATAATTGTGATAGATAAAAATATTTTAGGGGTCCCTGGGTGGCTCAGTTGGTTAAACGTCAGACTTTGGCTCAGGTCATAATCTCAAAGTTTGTGAGTTCAAGTCCTGCATTGGGCTCTGTGTTGACAGCTCAGGAGCCTGGAGCCTGCTTCAGATTCTGTGTCTCCCTCTCTCTCTCTGCCCCTCCCCTGCTTGCACTCTGTCCCTCTGTCTCTCTCTCTTAAAAATAAACACTAAAAAAATTTTTAAATAAAAAACTTTTATAAATTTTAATACCTATTATAAACAAAATAATTCAAATCATTTGTCCTTAACAATATAATATTATTAGCTAGTGAAGAAGCAGTAGATACTTTCCCTTTAAAACAGGAACAAACAAGGTCAGTCTATACTGCTAACACTATTTTAATACTGGTTTAGATATTCTAGCCAGGAAAGAGAGAGGAGGGGCAGGGGCGGTAGGGAGAGAAATATAAACTTAAGTATATAAGAAAGTATCTTTATTGTAGCTGATGCAATTATGTAACAAGAAAATATACAGTCTTACTAAAACTAGTAAGACTAAGTAAGTGGAATGATTCAGCAAAATAGGCAAAAATCAGTAGCATTCACTGATGATACAAGTAATAACTAATTAGAATATATAATAATAAAATATACAATTCAAAATACTTAGAAATAAATTTAATAAGATATATCTGTGGTCTATGAAAAAATCTGTAAGGATCAACAAAGGACATATAAAAAGAAGCCTGAGTAGAGAGAGGTCAAGCTCCTGAATGGAAAAAGCAAACAATGTAATAATGTCTGTTGGACACTTGCTATTCCAGTCCCAAGTTCTGAGGACTAGCATCAGGTATACACACCCAACCCCATGGATTGCGCTCCAGAAATACAGAGATAAGGATGGATTTCGGCCAGTCCCTACCCCTAAGAAGAAATAAATATATAGATCAGTGCTATCCAATAGAAATATCAATGCGAGATGCATACATAATTGTAGTAGATTTTCTAGTAACCAAATTACAAAAAATAAAAAGGAAACTGAAATTTATTGTAATATTTTATTTAACCCAAAATATTATTTCAACAAGTCATCAATATAAAAGATCATTAATATTTACATTCTTTTTTTTTATAGAAGTCTTTGAAATTTGGTGTGTATTTTACATTTGTAGCACATTGCAATTCAGACCAGTCACACTTCTAAGTACTTAATACATGTGGCTAGTGGCTATTACACCAGACAACACTGGGGATCATTTCAATGCAATTCTGGGTGTAATGACAGAGGTAACATGAGCATTATGGGAACTAAGAAGATCTAACCCAGTCTGGGGTAATCTGGGTATGTTTCCTAGAAAAGACACCTACTTAAACAGGCCTGGGAAGGTAAGCAGGAATTGGCCAGGCAAAGGAAGGATGAGAGGATGGCATACTAAGCATCATTAGTAGAGAGAATAAAGGTGAGAAATAGCCATATTCCAGGGATTATCACTAGTAATATTCTAGAATAAAGATGGAAACAAGAACAGTGAGAAGAGCCTAGAGAAGTACACCATGCCCAAATCTGCCCACTCTCTCCCAGGAAGAAGCCGGAAGAGGGGCAGATGGGGGAGGGTCAAAAGGAGCTGTCCCTGGTTCTGACACTAAGACAGAATCACAGTGTAGTTCCACTTAAGATTCATAATTCAGTTCCACTCAGGATGGAAGTGAACCGACCCAGATGGAGGTCGCCAAACTCTAAACTTGGCCTGGCAGAATAGGAGGTCCTTTTGGACAGACTAGCCCTGACTGGGTTGGGGAATCTTAAGAACATCCAAGTACAGAAAGAACTCTAGGATATCGAAGTCAGGTATGACCAGGAAAGGCATCCTCTCTGATATAAAAGTAGATGCAGATATACCATAACAAATGAATCCCAAAGATGGCAGTCAACCTGTGGTGTCCTGTCTCTACCTCTTAGAAAATATAAACTAATAATTCGACTTTTAACCCAGAATCTATCTGGATGGATGTTACCAAGCTGGTGATTAGTAGAAAGGACATGGGCAGAATTAATTCCTACTATCTTCCTTCCTTCACTTTCATTAATCCATAAAGGAGCTCAATGGAAAAAAATTTACAATATAGCCTCAGTGTATCAATGCGCCAAGGAAAAGGGCAGCCTGCACAAGTAGGACTATATGATTATCATTCATTCATAAGAAAGTCAACACAGGGGAGCGTGGTTGGCTCAGTTGGTTAAATGTCCGACTTTGGCTCAGGTCATGATCTCACAGTTCGTGGGTTCAAGCCCCATTTCAGGCTCTGTGTTGACAACTTGGAGCCTGGAGCCTACCTCAGATTCTGTGTTTCCCTTCTCTCTGTCTCTCACCTGCTCACACTCTGTCTCTTTCTCTCTCAAAAATACACATTGAAAAATATTTAAAAGAAAGTCAACACAGAATAATAATTATATGCCCATGAATTTAAAAAATGTTATGGGGCACCTGGTGGCTCAGTTGGCTAAGTGTTCAACTTCGGTTCAGGTCATGATCTCACGGTTCAAGTTTAAGCCCCACATTGGTTCTGTGCTGACAGTGTGGAGCCTACTTGGGATTCTCTCTCTCTCCCTCTCTCTCTGCCTTCCCCCCACACACATGTGCTCTCACCCCCTCTCAAAAATAAATAAACTTGGGGCGCCTGGGTGGTTCAGTCGGTTAAGTGTCCGACTTCAGCTCAGGTCATGATCTCATGGTTCGTGGGTTCGAGCCTCGCATCAGGTTCTGTGCTGACAGCTAGCTCAGAGCCTGGAGCCTGCTTCAGATTCTGTTTCCCTCTCTCTCTGACCCTCCCCTACTCACGCTGTCTGTCTGTCTGTCTGTCTCTCTCTCTCTCTCAAAAATAAGTAAAAACATTAAAAAATTTAAAATAAACTTTAAAAAAGTTTTAGTACTTAATGATCAAGATATTGTGATGGAACTGATACACTGGCATTTTACACCAGTATGACACTTTGGAAAGCAAACTGGCAATATTTACCAACAGTCATAATATCTCTGCTCTTTGAGTTGTAATTCCATCCAGTTACATACTGAAACACTAGGAACTAGATAAACTTGGGTCAAATCTCAGCTCTACCACATGAGGATGTGTGACCCTGAGCAAGCCATAGTATCATTATCACTTGTAATTTCCTCATCTGTAAATACCTCAGAGTTGTGGAAAAATTAATAACTAATAAATGGCCAACACTAAGCAAAGAGCTGAGTACTTACAGGTGCTGAATACATGATAGTTCCTATGATTCTCTGCTCTGTTCCTGGAACAGGTCCTTAATTTTTTTCTTTCCTCATGGTTTTACTTTCCCATATCAATTTTAAAAATAGAAAATGAAGAGGAAAGTAAATGAAAACAGAAAATGAGCCACATCGTGTCGGGCTCTGTGCTTACAGCTCAGAGCCTGGAGCCTGTTTTGGGTTCTGCATGTCCCTCTTTCTGCTTCTCCCCCACTCATGCTCTGTCTCTCAAAAATAAACGTTAAAAAATAAATAAAAGATGGAGGTATTTTTTTAAAGGATAGAACTAAAACATTGGTCATTGGCATGTAAGTTGGGAGATAGGGTCATCAGAGTTAATGCATTCTAAACAAATTTTTTTGACATTTATTCATTTTTCATAGACAGAGAGAGACAGAGTGTAAGCAGGAGAAGACAGAAAGAGAGGAAGACACAGAATCCAAAGCAGTCTACAGGCTCTGAGCTGACAGGATAGAGCCCAATGCAGGGTTTAAATTCATGAACCATGAGATCATGACCTGAACTGAAGTCAGACACTGAGCCCCCTAGGCGCCCCTAGGGTTAATGCAGTCTAAAGCACTCCTATTTAGGACAAAGATAAAGGTGTAGTTTCACTTTAGACATTGGTAAGCATATACAGTAAAATGTCAACAAAATAAAAATAAAAAAGTTATTGAGGGGGCCGTGGGCTCAGTTTGTTAAGCATCCAACACTTAATTTCACCTCAGGTCATGATCTCACAGTTCATAAATTTGAGCCCCCACTGGCAGTTTAGAGCCTGCTTGGGATTCTCTCTCTATCTCTCTCTCTGCCCCCCCTGCTCCTCCCTCTCTCTCTCAAAATACTTAAATAAACATTAAAAATTATTAAGAAAAGAAACGGATATGGGGAAGAGCACTGGGTGTTGTATGGAAAACAATTTGACAATAAAATATTATGGAAAAAAAAACCACACACACACACACACACACACACACACACACACACACAAAAGAAAAGAAACGGAATAAAATAGAAATAGAACTTTCCAACCATGAGCCAAATACTTCTAGAATGATTAAAGAAATTTAGTCAGTAATTTAAAATCTTCCCACAAAATGGAAATGTATCATATGGTTTTTATTGTTTGAGAGAGAGTGAGCACACGTGCACAAAAGCACCTGCAAACAAGCTGGGGAGGGGCAGAGAGAGAAAATTTTTTTTAAGCCTATTTATTTATTTTGAGAGAGAGAGAAAGAGAGAGTGAGCAAGCAAGCAGGAGAAGGGCAGAGAATGAGGAAGAGAGAGAATCTCACACAGGTTCAGCACTGACAGGGCAGAGTCTAAAATGGGACTCAAACCCACAACCCTGGAATCATGACCTGAGCCAAAATCAGACAATGTACAGATTGAGCCACCCAGGCACTCCAAAAATGGAGTTTCTTAAACTGTTAAAAGGTATCTATCAAAACCTTGTAGCAAACAATGTTTAAATTAATGTTATTATTGTGAAAATGTTCAAATATACACAAAATGAGAGCAACCAGCATAATGAATTCCCATGTGCCCACCATAAATCCATCATCCAGATACAACAAATATAAAATACAAACTTTATTCTTAATAGTAAAACATCATAAATATTCTCTTTAAAGTCAGGACCAAGACAAATAGGCCCTTCCTTATTTCAGCAATGTACTGGAGGTCTAGCCAGTACAGCATGGCCAAAAGAAAAGTCAGAAGACTAGCAAGAAAGAAATAAAATTATTATTCATAGGTAATATAACGGTCTCTAAAAAGCCCCAAGTGATCTATAGACATATTATTACAGGGGCGCCTGGGTGGCTTAGTCGGTTAAGCCTCCGACTTCAGCTCAGGTCAGATCTCACGTTCGTGGGTTCGAGCCCCGCGTCAGGCTCTGTGCTGACACCTAGCTCAGAGCCTGGAGCCTGCTTCCCGTTCTGTGTCTCCTTCTCTCTCTGCCTCTCCCCCTCTCATGCTCTGTCTCTCTCTCTCTCTATCAAAAATAAATATAAAACATTAAAAAAATTTAGACATATTATTACATATGGAAAAGGAGAATTCAGCAAATCTCATTTATTCTGAATACAAATCTAAAATCACAGTAAGACACCAACTGATAAATATGAGATTAATATTCTTTAAAATCTATTTCAGTAAAAAGATAGTAACTTATAATAGCAACAGAAATAAGAAGGTACCATGGCACCTGGGTGGTTCATTTGGTTGAGCATCAGACTCTTGGTTTCGGCTCAGGTCATGATCTCAGAGTTTGTGGGATAAGCACTGAGTTGGGCTCTGTGCTGACAGCTCAGAGTCTGGAGCCTGCTTCAGATTCTGTGTCTCCCTTGCTCTCTGCCCCTCTCCCACTCATGTTCTGTTTGTCTCTCTCTCACTCTCTCTTTTTTTCTCTCTCTCTCTCTCAAAAATAAACAAACATTTAAAAATAATAAGTAGGGGCACCTGGGTGGCTCAGTCAGTTAAGTGTCCAACTTCAGCTCAGGTCATGATCTCACAGTCCATGGGTTCAAGCCCCACCTCGGACTCTGTGCTGACAGCACAGAGCCTGCAGCCTGCTTCAGATTCTGTGTCTCCCTCTCTCTCTGCCCCTCCCCTGCTCACTCTCTGTGTGTGTCTCTCTCAAAATAAAATAAAGATATAATAATAATAATAAATAAATAAAGATTTAAAAGGGGGCACCTGGGTGATCCGGTCAGTTAAGCATCTGATTTCGTCTCGGGTCATGATCTTGCGGTTCATGGGTTCAAGCCCAGCATCAGGCTCTGAGCTATCAGCACTCTGCCCCTCCTTGCTTGTGCTCCTGTCTTCTCTAGCTCTCTCAAAAATAGATAAACATTAAAAAAAATTTTGGGGGGGGGGCCCTGGGTGGCTCAGTTGGCTGGGTGGCTGACTTTGGCCCAGGTCATGATCTCGTGGTTCGTGGGTTCGAGCCCCACATTGGGCTATGGGCTGACAGCTTGGAGCCTGAAGCCTGCTTCGGATTCTGTGTCTCCCTCTCTCTCTGCCTTCCCCTGCTCATGCTCTGTCTCTCTGTCTCTCAAAAAGAAATATATGTTAAAATTAATAATAAGAAAAAAATAAAAATAAAAATAAATTTTTTAAGATTAAAAAAATGAAATAAGAAGGTATCAAGGGGTCGGAGTACCAAGGAATAAGTCTGACAAAAGCTATACAAGACCTGTATAAAACATTACAAAAATTTTATTGAAAAACAGGGTTTTGGGGGCACCTGGGTGGCTCAGTGGGTTAAGCCTCCCCCTCAGCTCAAGTCATGTTCTCACAGTTCGTGGGCTTGAGCCCTACGTTGGGCTCTGTGCTGACAGCTCAGAGCCTGGACCCTGCCTGGGATTCTGTCTCCCTTCCTCTCTGCCCCTCCTCTGCTCGTGCTCTCACTCTCTCTCAAAAATAAATGACATTGAAAAAAGTTTTTTAAAAAGACAGGTTTTTTGAGTTTTGTTTTTTGAAAAAAAAAAGAAAAACATTTTAAAAGACTTAAGGGACACCTGGGTCTGTTAAGCATCCAACTTCAGCTCAGGTCATCATCTCACAGTTCATGGGTTTGAGCTCCGCTCTGGGCTCTGCACTGATAGCTCAGAGCCTGGAGCCTACTTTAAATTCTGTCTCCTGGGGCACCTGGGTGGCTCAGTTGGTTAGGCGTCTGGCTTCAGCTCAGGTCATGATCCCGCAGTTTGTGGGTTTGAGCCCCGTGTTGGGCTCTGTGCTGACAGCTAGCTCAGAGCCTGGAGCCTGCTTCATATTCCGTGTCTCCCTTTCTCTCTGACCCTCCCTGCTCGTGCTGTCTTTGTCTCTCAAAAATAAAAAAAGAAAAAAAAAAGAAAAAAAAATTCTGTCTCCTAATCTCTCTCTGCCCCTCCCCCACGTGTGTGTGTGTGTGTGTGTGTGTGTGTGTGTGTGTGTGTGTTTAAATGTTTAAATATTTAAAAATTTAAAAAATAATAAAATAAAAGACCTAAAAATAAAAGGAGGAAAAAACTCTGCTCCTAGATAGAAAATCTCAGTATTTTATTCTCAAATTCATCTACAGATTCAAAGCAATCATAATACAAGTTCCATCAAGTCTGTGTAACTCTGTGTTTTATAACTTGAGAAGCTTATTTTGAATGTGTATACATGAATAGAGTCCCAAGAAATAGCAAAGACACTTATGCAGAAAAATAAGGTGGAGGAATCTGTCCTACTCGATATCAAGTTTATACAACTACAGTAACTAAAAACAGTGAGGTAGTAGCTTAGGGTTAAATTGGCTTAGGGTTAGGTAACTCTGTACTCTGGAAACAGACCCATGCATGTATGGACACAACAGTGACAGAAGTGGGATTTCAGACCACCAAAGGACACATTTGTCAATAATGGAACTTAGACAACTGAGTATTTATATGGAAAGATTAAAAATTGGAGATCTATGTCCTTTTACACACAGAAACCAACTCCTATGAAAAGCAAGTTTTAAAAAATGTGTAGGAAAAATATAAGAAACTTGAGAAGAGAAAGAACTTCTTCAGCATAAAATAATAACTAAAAACACACTAACCATTTTTTAAGAAGACTATGAATTCAACTAGGTTAAATTTAAAAACTTTAATCAATGGGGCGCCTGGGTGGCTCAGTCGGTTAAGCATCCGACTTCTGCTCAGGTCACGATCTCATGGTTCGTGAGTTTGAGCCCCGCATTGGGCTCTGTGCTGACAGCTCAGAGCCTGGAGCCTACTTGGGATTCTGCGTCTTCCTCTCTCTCTGCCCCTTCCCCACTTACACTCAGTCTCTGTCACTCAACAATAAATAAATGTTAAAAATTATTTTAAAAAGCTTTAATCAAAAGATTATAATGAATGCGATCACATTGCAAAAACAAATATTTACAATATATATAACCATCAAATTGTAAGTATCCAATATATATTCACAACTCCTACAAATCAGTATGAAAAAGAATTATATATATAACTTTTTTCTTTGTTTTGAGAGAGAGAGAGAGAGGGCGCAAGTGAGAAAGGGGCAGAGGGAGAGAGAGAGAAACAGGGCTCACCCAAAGCACGGCTCATGTGTTTTTTTTGTTTTTTTTGTTTTTTTTTTACCCAAAGCAGGGCTCAAGCTCGCCCAGTGTGGGATCTGAGCCAAAGTCAGATGTTTAACAACTGAGCCACCCAGTGCCCTATATATATTTTTTATAATTTTATTTAACTTGTTTGTTTGAGAGAACGCACATGCACAAGTGGGGGAGGGGCAGAGAAAGAGAGAGAGACTCCCAAGTAGGCTCCCTGCTATCAGCACAGAGCCACCTAGGCACCCCAACTTATATGTATTTTTAAAGGCAAAACTCATCAACAGCCATATCACAGAATAGGAAACATGCAGAATGAAAAGCCATATAAATGCTCAGTCTCATTATTTAGGAGGAAAATACAAAGTAAAATCACAGTGAGACATCAATTGCACCCATTAAATTGGGTAAAACTTAAGGAGGTAGAATAATGAAACCTCTTAGATCCTCTTGGTGAGTGTAAATTGGTACACCCAACACACTATTTTGTAAAACTGAAAATGTGCATACCCTAAAACCCAGCAATTTTGGTTCAGAGAAACTTCTGCTTTTACCAAGAGGAGATATGCATAAGAATGTTCTTAGTAGCACTGTTTATAACAGCAGCATACTGAAAACACTAACTCCAACCATAGTAGAATAAATAAAGTAGGATATATATAAATCTCAGAAATATAATCTTGAGTGACAAAACAAACTGCAGGAGAATGCACAGAATGAGTCTACGTAAAATTTAAAAATATGCAAAAGTAGGGGTGCCTGGGTAGCTCAGTTAGTTAAGCATCCAATAATCAGTATTGGCTCAAATCATGATCTCACGGTTCATGGGTTTGAGCCCCATGTCCATTCCACATGGACTCCACACTGCAGGTTTGGGGCCTGCTGGTGATTCTCTCTCTCTCTCCCTATCTGCCCCTCCCCTGCTCTCTCTCTCTAAATAAACAAATACATAAACCTAAAAAATATATATACAGGGGTGCCTGGGTGGCTCAGTTAGTTAAGCGTTCAACTTTTGGTTTCAGCTCAGGTCATGATCTCATGGTTTATAGGTTTGAGCCCCACATCAGGCTCTGCACTGACAGTGCAGAGCCTGCTTGAGATTCTCTCTCTTCTCTCTGCCCCGTCCTGCCTCTCTGTCTCTCTCAAAATAAGTAAAGAAGCTTAAAAATATTTTTTTAGATATGCAAAACAGTTTTCTATGTGGGGCGCCTAGGTGGCTCAGTCAGTTAAGCGGCTGACTCTTGATTTTGCCTCAGGTCATGATCTCACAGTTCGTAAGATTGAACCCCGAGTCGGACTCTGCACTGATAGCCTGGAGCCTGCTTGGGATTCTCTCTCTCCCTCTCTCTCTGCCCTCTCCCCCCACCCTCACTCTCTCTCAAAATACATAAATATGAAAAAAAACTACTAAAAGAATATAATTATATGTATTAAACAACATAGAAAAGCAAGGGAATGGTAAACCCAAATTTCAAGACAGTAGTTAAAGAGACGAAAAATAGGACTGGATTTTGAAGGAACACATTTCTTTTTTTTTTTTCATGTTTTTTAAATACTTTATATGGTAGAAATACAGCAAAAATATTTTATTTTGTTCAAAGAGGAAAAAATATACTGTTATGATCACGGTTCTAAGAATGATTCACATGGTCTCTGGCTCCTCAACCACACTCGGTGGTGTAGTCATTTATCAAAGCCAAGATCATACTGTAAAGATACATGAAGAAACAGAGCAAGTTGAAACCGAGCTTGATCATGGCTTCCTTCATGTGTGACTTGAGCTGACCCCGACTGTGGATCTCTGTGGGGTCAAACACCCCCATGTTACCACTCGGCACCATGACGAGCCGATATATGTTCCAAGTGGCAACGGGCAGGTTGAGAAGGAAGATGAACCAGTGCAATGAAATGAGCATCAACATGGTGACGATGGTGCGGCCAATCAGCTAGGGAATGACCCACTGGTTTAATTTTGAGCAACATGATCTAGCATTAATGTAATCACATTCTAAATCAGACAATGTAATTATGAAGTACACCGAGACGAAGGTGAGCACGCAGCAGTAGAGGAAAGAGAAGACAAACACCACCGCCTCCATCCGCCGCCGCCACTCCCTCCGTCAAACCCGAAGGAACACATTTCAAAAGTTAAAGTTAAGAACAAAGTAAAAGAGGGGCACCTGGGTGGCTCAGTTGGTTAAGTGTCTGACTTCAGCTCAGGTCATGATCTCAGTTTGTGGGTTTACGCCTCGCATCAGGCTCTGAGCTGATAGGCTGGAGCTGGGAGCCTGCTTCAGATTCTGTGTCTCCCTCTCTCTTTCTCTGCCCCTCCCTTGCTTGTTCTCTCTCTCTCTCTCTCTCTCTCTTAAAAATAAATAAATATTCTTAAAAAAGAAAATAAAATAGTACAAGGCCAAAAAATATAAGTAATATTCTCCCTCTCTTTTTCTTTTCTGTGATAAACTAAATGGTAATAGATGTTCACTATAGCATTCTTTTCACCATTCATATATTATAAATATTCTTTTGTAATTATTTGAGTGATCTTAGACAACTAATTTAGCCTCACTGTGCCTCAGTTTTCTCATCTGTAAATCATGGAAAAACAACACTGCCTCTATACAGATGTTGGGAGAATTAAATGCTTACTACATATAAAATGTTTAGAGCAATGGCTTAACTTAATGTGTACACATTCACTCACTGCCTATTTTCAGTGCAAAACTTCTTACCTCAATTATACTTAATATCTCCCAGACTAAGATTCTGTCTTATCCCTCCCAGAGAATAAACCTTTAGACTTCTCTGAGGTTAGATATAGCCCAGATGGGCAGTCAGCTGACTGATGTAAAGTTGAAAAATATCTGGGCAGATTTTTACCATTCTTTCAACCTATCTTCCCTTTTTAAGCCCTACCTTCATCCCCATGTCCACAGGTTCTTGGTTCCTCCAATTACTAATGTGTGTGTACGTGTGTCTATGAGAGAAAGAGGTTGGGAGATTGAAAGAAGGTGGTCTGAGGTTAAACTGGTTTGCCTTTTGGCTTTCTCCCACATCACTTTAGGATTTAGTTTTATAGGATGTCCAAGTCAGGTACTGCTGGTGCAAAGGATTTCTAACTTCCAAAAATGGGCTCCTGTTTTCTCCTCTCCTCTCCTCTATGTCCTTATGAGCTTGTACCTTCTTCAAAAAATCCATTTATTACTGTTTTTGTGATGTTAGCTGTGGAAACAGGTCAGTGTGGTTGTGTAATCCACCATCAATAACCAGAACCCAGGTCTCACTCTTAAATATGAGGCAGTATAGAATAGTGATTTAAGAACACATGACCTAGCACATGCACTCCAATGTTTATAGCTGAGCTGCCAACAACAGCCAAAGTATGGGAAGAGCCCAAATGTCCATCAACAGATGAATGGATAAAGAAGATGTGGTGTATTTGCACAGTGGAGTATTGGCAATCAAAAAGAATGAAATGCTGCCATTTGCAACAATGTGGATGGAACTATTATGCTGAGTGAAATCAGTCAGAGAAAGACAAATATTATATGACTTCATTCACATGTGGAATTTAAGATACAAAACAGATGAACATAAGGGAAAGGAAACAAAAATAACATAAAAACAGAGGGAGACAAAACATAAGGAAACAAACAGAGTTGCTGGAGGGATTGTGAGTAGGGGGAAATGCCAAATGGGCAAGGGGCATTAAGGAGGACACTTGTTAGGATGAGCACTGGGTGTTTCATGTAGGGGCTGAATTACTGGACTTTAGTCCTGAAATCATTATTGCACTAAATGCTAACTAACTTGTATATAAATTAAAAATAAGTGAAGAAAATTGTTTAAAAGAGAACAGATACCCTAGACTGCCTTGTTAAATATCTTCATCACTTTCGAGCTGTATTACTTTTATTTAGAAAGCTATGCAAGCTCTCATTTCCTTCATTTTAGCATTTATAAATTGAGGTTAGTGACATCTACTTCATTCATTGTTATGAGGATTAAATAAATTAATATTTGTAACAGCTTAGGAATTTGCCCTTAATGCTACATTACTCAATAAATGTTAGCTAATACTATTATTTGAGGATTCCTCAACATGAAAGTCAGAAAACAAAACAAACCGTAAACACAACGGAAAGGAAATAGAGGTCACACAAAGGGAACGCAAGAAAACTGCGCTCCCAATTGCATTTTATACTCTCAGAAAGATAAAAGATACGGCAGTCATCAAACTAAAAGGAGACTATAATGGGAATGAATAATTTTGACCTTTTTTTATGTTTATTTATTTTTGAGAGAGAGAGAGAGACACACAGAGAGACAGACAGACAAAGCATGAGCCACGGAAGGGCAGAGATGAGAGGGAGACTCAGAATCTGAAGTAGGCTCCAGGTTGCGAGCTGTCAGCACAGAGCCTGATGTGGGGCTGGTACCCATGAACGGGGCCAAAGTCGGACACTCAACCAACTGAGCCACCCAGGAGCCCCTATAATGGGAATAATTTAAAGAAAATGTAAATATACTTAAAAACTTTAAATTCATACATTAAAGAAAAGGGAAAATTATCCAAGAAAGTAGAACACCAGCAACAACAGCAGAAAAGAGAGTTGGAAGATAAATGCGAAAATAAAAGAAAATTAGAGGAGCCATTCATTAGGTCCCACATCTGAACAATAAAAGAAAAGATCCAGTTTAGGAGAGAGGAGAAAAAATGGAGAAGAAATCATCCAAGATCTAATACAAAATACTTTCTCGGAACTAAAGGGCACAAGTTCTGTGGGCCATTCTTTGCTCAGGACACTGAAAGCGAGGGGAAAACCCTCGAATAAGAGCACATGAGACAAAATTTTTAAATTTCGGCGGGGAGGAGGGGCAGACAGCTTAGAACTTGCTCTCAAGGCACTTGGCACACCTTTGTGTTATTTCTTTGTTGTACAGGACAGCAGTGACAATGTCCTCACTGACACATTCAGCGCCAAATGCAGTGCCGTGAAAAGAGCAGTTGTCCTAATAGGCCTCAGTCCTAACTGCGTCAATCTAGTGTAATTTTCAAAACACACCGACCCCTCCAGAGCGGCTCGGAAACCCCACAGTACTTACCATGAGCATTCAGCGCTGGCAAAATCGTTGCACCAACCAGACGGACGAACATGGTCTAGATTTTTCATTAACGCTCGGCAAGAAAGGCCTCAAGGTCGGGAGTCAAAAACGCTTCATTTGAATCCTGGCTCTTCCTTAGGAGCTGTATGACCGGAAACGACTCAACCCCTTCCACAAAATTCACTGACCACCGGCCACGGGGCTGGGATGCGTGTAAGGGACACGTCGGCGACAAACGCGAAACAATCCTTTTCCTCCAGAGTTCACGGTTGAATGGGGGGAGGAGGAGGCCAAAGGGGGGAAAATAATTACCACAACCTCCTGACGGGTCGTTACCCACTCTCGAGCCTATTTTCCACACAGCTTCAAAATATTAGTTCAAACTGAGCCCGGGATATGCCACTTGCCTGATTTGAGTCGTCAATGGCTCCATGGACCCACACAATAAAAGGCCACCGAGTTTTGAGCAGGCCTCAAGCAACTTCGCGGCTCGCGCTTCGCGGAGCTTCCGCGCGCCATGACGTCCTCTCACTAACGCACACGCCTCAGCGGCACCAGGTCGCCCAACGGGGATCTGATTGGTGAGCGTGGAAGATTGACTGCGCCTGTGCGGCCAAATTCCGCCTCCGCCCCCATTCCCGCCTCTGAGATCTCCTGAAAGCCTGTGTTCTTGCTTCCCCACACCTCACCCCGTTCAACTGATATTCAATAAATTGCACATACTTGAAGTGTGCAATCCGATGAGCTTTGACATAAGCATACACATGCGAATCTGTCACCACAATCAAGACGAGAAATGTATCTATTCCCCTCAAAAGTCTGCTCCAGCCCATTTATAACCCTGCCTCCTGGCTCCTCCTGGCCTTCCTGTCACCCCAACCACTGATCTGTTACTCTGTGCCATAGGTTTTGGTTTTCTACTATTTTATATAACCAGGATAAAGAAAATTTTGGCTGCTTCTTTCACATGCGACAATTATTTTACAATTTATCCATGTTGTATCAATATTTCTTACTTTTAACACTGAAGAGTCTTCTATTATATAGACATATGACCATTTGTTTATTCATTCACATGTTGATGGGCATTTGGGTTGTTTTCAGCTTTAGGGCCTTAGAAATAAAAAAGCTATGACAAAGACACTAATTCAAAAAGATATATATATCCCTATGTTTATTGTGGCATTATTTACAATAGTGAAATTATGGAATTAAATCGTGTTCATCCATAGATGAATAGATAATGAAGATGTGGTATGTGCAAGTGCTCGCCCCCACTGGAATATTACTCAGCCATAAAAAAGAATGAAATCTTACCATTTGCAACAACGTGGATGGATCTGGAGGGTATAATGCTAAGTGAAATAAGCCAAAGAAAGACAATACCATGTGATTTCACTTTTATGTGGAATTTAAGAAAACAAAGAAAAAGGAGATAAACAAACAAAAACCCCAGACTCTTAAATATAGAGATCAAAACTGGTGGTTGCCAAAGGAAGCAGGGTGAAATAAATGAAGAGGGTTAAGAGTACACTTATGGTGATGAGCACTGAGTAACAATTCAGAATTGTTGAATCACTATATTTACACCTGAAACTAACATAACACTGTATATTAATTATACTGGAATTTAAAAACAACAACATATGAACAAATAAAAAGCTCTTAGTATTTTCCTACAAGTCTTTTGGACATTTACTTGAGAAAACACCTGAGAATGGAATGGCTGGATCTTACAGAAGGTTCATAACTTTTAAAGATTTTCAAGAACTCTTTAAGAGGCAGCCAAACTGTTTCCCCAACAATTGCATTATTTTACACTCTCACCAGAATTATGTGAGGATTTTTGGTGCTCCACATCTCTCCCAAACACTTGGTATGCTTGGCCTAATTTTATTTTTCCAGTGAGAATGTTGGTGGTATCTCATTTGTGGTTTCAGTTTGCACATTCGTGATGACAAATTATGTTTAGCATCTTTTCAAGTGCTTATTTGTCATTTGTATATTTTCTCAAATGAAGTGTCTGTGCAAATCTTTTAGCCATTTAAATTGGGTTATCTGTCTTGTTAAATTGTAAGAATTCTTCACATATTGTAGATACAAGTCCTTTAGCAGATACATGCTTTGCATATACTTATTTTGGTTATGGCTTGCCCCTTCATTTCATAGCAATGTTTTGAAGAGCAAAAAATTTTAATTTCCATGGAATCAAATTTATTGACATTTTTACTGTTATAATTGATGGGTTTTGTGTTATGTGTTAAAAATCTTTGCCCAACACAAGGACACTAAGGTTTTCTTCTGGAAATTTTATAGCTTTAGAAGTTTTTAGCTTTTACATTTAGGTCTATTATCCATTATGAGCTATTTGTTGTATATAGTGAGAGGTGAAGTCAAAGTTCTTTTTTTTTTTTCCACAAGCCTATATAGTTATTGAAAAGATTGCCCTCATTACATTGTCCTGACACTTGTGTTGGAAATCAGTAGGCCATATGTATGGGTCTATTTTCTGGACTCTGTTCTATTTTATATATCTGTCTATCTTTATGCCAATTCCACACGGTTTTAATTTTCACAACTTTATAATAAGTCTTGAGATCAGGTATTGTGCTAGTTATCTATTGTTGCGTAAGAACTGTCACAAATTTGGAGGCTTAAAATAACACCTATTTATTATGTCACCATGTCTGTGAGTCAGGAGTCCAGGCATAGCTCAGCTAGATCCTCTATAGCATCTCACAGGGGGCAATCAAAATGTAGGCCAGGCCTGGGTTCTCATCTAGAGGCTTGACAAGGAAAAAATCTATTCTTCAGCTTGTGTGCTTGTTAGCATCATTCAGTTTGTGGCAGCTGTATAACAAAGAGCTTCCATTTTTTGGTTGGCCAGCATCTGGAGGCCACCTAGAGGCTCCAGAGGCCCCTCACAACTCCTTGCCACCTAAGCCTCCCCAACATGTTTTAAAGCAGCAGGAAGTGGGGAGAGAGAGAGCCACTTTAGAGTGTGTCAGCTAGCAAGACAGTCTTATGTAACTTAATGTAATCATAAAATGACATTCTGTCACTGTGCTCTATTGGTTTGAAGCAAGCCATAGCTCTTGTCCATACTCAAGGGGAGGGGATCATTCAAAGACCTGAACACCAGGAGGTGGGGATCATGGGACCATCTTAGAATCCAGCCTCCACAGGCAGTATATGTTCTCCAATTATGTTTTTTGTTTCAACATTGTCTTTGGCTATTTGAGGTCCTTTGCATTTCAATATATATTTTTTAAAAATCAGCTATAAGTTTCTAGGGTGCCTGATTAGCTCAGTCAGTAGAGCATGCAACTCTTCATCTCGTATCATGAGTTCAAGCCCCATGGTGGGTGTGGAGTCTATTTAAAATAATAAGCAAACAAACAAACAGCTGTAAATTTCTACCAAAAGCCTGCTGAGTTTTGACTGGGATTGTGGTAGAGCTATAGATCAATTTGGGTACAAATAACACTTTAATGCTTTTAAGTTTTCTGATCCATGATCATAATGTATCTCTCCACTGATGAAGGCCTTTAGTTTCCATCAGCAATGTTTTCTAGTTTTCAATGTATAGATCTTACACATCTTTTCATCTTTGTTCAAATTTACCGCTAAGCATATATTTTAGATGTGGTTTAAATGGGATTTTTGGAGGTGGTGGGTGGCTCAGTTGGTTAAACATCCAACTCTTGGTTTCATATCAGGTCATGATCTCGCAGTCCGTGGGGTTGAGCCCCATGTCGGCACTGACAGTGTGGAGCCTGCTTGGGATTCTCTTTTTCTCCCTCTCTCTCTCTACCCTGCTTGTTCTCTCTCCCTTTTTCTCTCTCTCTCTCAAAATAAATAAACTTAAAAATAAATGGGATTTTTAAAAATTAAAAAAATTTTAATGTTTATTTATCTTTGAGAGCAAGAGAGACAGAGTGCAAGCAGGAGAGGGGCAAAGAGAGAGAGAGAGAGAGAAACAGAATCCAAAGTGGGCTCTGGGCTCCGAGCTGTTAGCACAGAGCCCAACATGGGCTGAAACCCACCAACTGTGAGATCATGACCTGAGCCAAAGTCAGACGCTCAACCAACTGAGCCACTTAGGCATCCCTTTTTTAACATTTATTTATTTTTGAGAGACAGAGAAAGATGGAGTGTGAATGGGGGAGGGGCAGAGAGAGACTGAGACACAGATTCCAAAACAGGCTCCAGGCTCTGAGCTGTCAGCACAGAGCCCTGATGCAGGGCTCAAACTCACAAACTGTGAGATCATGACCTGAGCTGAAGTCAGATGCTTAACCAGCTGAGCTTCCCAGGTGCCCCAAATGGGATTTTTTAAAATTCGATTTTATTCTAAAGTTTTTAATCACTAAACTTGGAAAAGTAGACTCTTGCCTTGTGTGGAAAACCAAGGTCATCTTGTGCTTGCTGTGAAGGTAAGTGTGTTAAATAAATAAAGGGCAATTTTAGCACTCCCATTTGCTGTCACTTCTAAGAAAGTCCTCTTATCCATGTCTTACCAACAATAATGCTGACATCTTGGTCTTTGTCCAACTATGTGATATCTATGTCCATTTTTCAGTTGGTTCTGAACTGGTGTAGAGAAAAGCATATGATATATTCACCCTTCTAAAACCTCAACGTCTCCTCCATTTCACTGATGAAACCTACTTGTATTTCAAAACTCAGCTCAAGGCTTCCTGCCTTCATGATATTCCCTCTCATGTGTCCCTGCTTGAACTTCCTGTGATACATGTGGCAACACTTAGCTGCTCTCTTTTGTCAATGCAGCCTTCCCTTTCCTCCTCCTCCTCCACCTCCTCCTCCTCCTGTAAGCATGTAAAAGTCTCAGAAGCATGAAGAAAACCAAGCTTTATTTATCTTTGTAGCCCCAGTGCCTAACACAGTATTATGTGGCAGCAGGTATTCAATAAATGTTGCACAATGAATTATTATGACTGCAAAATGACATGACACAGTCTTGAAAAAGGGTAACTATTCATTATGTAATAGTGAAATAATAGAAATACAAAATCTTTTATGCATTAAGATTACAACTATATAGAATGTATATGCATTGAAAGGTACTATTGAAATAAATTGCCATTGTGTGTGGTGTCTTTTTAAAAACATTTTTAGAAGTATTTATTTTTGAGAGAGACAGAGCACAAGTGGGGGAGGAGCAGAGAGGGAGACACAGAATCCGAAGCAGGTTCCAGGCTCTGCACTGTCAGCACAGAGCCTCACATGGGGCTTGAACCCACGAACTGCGAAATCAGAACTGAAGTTGGATGCTTAACCGATTGAGCCACCAAGGTACCTCTATGTGTAATATCTTTTTTTTTTTAAGTTTTTAACATTTATTTATTTTTGAGAGACAGAGAGAGAAAGATCATGAGTAGGGGAAGGACAGAGAGAGACACACACACACAGGATCGGAAGCAGGCTCCAGGCTCTGAGCTAGCTGTCAGCACACAGCCTGATGTGGGGCTCAAACCTACAAACTGTGAGATCATGACCTGGGCCGAAGTCGGATGCTCAACCAACTGAGCGACCCAGGCGTCCAGTGTGGTATCTTTTTTAAGAAGAATTTTAAAACTCTTTATTTTTCCTAATGTCAAAATTGCCCCCCCCCTCAGGGTTGGGGCTGGGGGATTCATGTCACAAAGGACCCTGACACTCTGAGGACAGCCAAGTGAAAGCAGTTTGGGGAGGCAGGATTAAACACAAGAAAACACCAAGTTCAAATGTCAACCAAGTCCAGGGTCCAGAAGCAGAGTCAAGGAAGGAGATTACTAAGACTAGAGTTCAGAATTAGATGAGATAGGACCACTGGGAGAGCAAAGCATAGGGTGGAGGGGCTTTTAAGCATTACTTCCTTAAATATCTGTGATAGCCTATGGATTTCCGGTGCATAACATACATTAAAGGGCACCAACTATATGCCAGACACTAAGTGCCAATTTCACAAAAATGAATAAGACAAAGTCTCAAGCAGGTTCATATAAAGATACTTAGACCCTTTATTGTAAAGTGTTGAAAATCAAAAAGAAAGAGAAGATACTAAAAGCAGCCAGAAGAAAAAGTGCAGTCACGACGTTCTGTATTAATCAGGAATCTCCAGAGAAATAGAACTAATGGAAGAGAGAGAGAGAATAGGAATTTTATATATAGTTGGAATTATATTTATATAAATATATAATACAAATTATATATTACATATAATAGATTACACTTAAAAATATAAATATAAAAATATATAATATATAGATTCAACTTTTAAAATTTCTTAAGTTTATTTTAATTTTGAGAGAGAGAGCGAGCACAAGGAGGAACAGAGAGAGAGAGAGAGAGAGAGAGAGAGAGAGGGAGAGAATCCCAAGCAGGTTCCGCAATGTGAGAGCAGAGCTGGATGCAGGGGTCGAACTCACAAACCTTGAAATTATGACCTGAGTCAAAATCAAGAGTCAGTTGCTCAACTGGATGTGCCTCTTCCCATGTCTACCTTTTAAAGATGTGTCTCCTCTGGGAATCCGTATTTCTTATTTCTTCTTGCCCTGAATAATCTTCCTGCACACAGGTATGAATGGTTTTAATTACTGCCTGTTTACTGATGACTCCCAAACTCTTTCTCCAGTCCACATGTACCACCTTCAAATCCAATTTGTCCAAAACTGAGCTTACCACTTTCCTCCTTCCCACAAATTACAAATTTTCTTTTTCTATTTTTTTTAAATGTTTTATTTATTTTGATACAAAGAGAGACAGATCATGAGAGGGGGAGGGGCAGAGAGAGAGAAGGAAACACAGAAGCGGAAGCAGGCTCCAGGCTCTGAGCTAGCTGTCAGCACAGAGCCCGATGCGGGGCTCGAACCCACGAACGTGAGATCTGACCTGAGCCAAAGTCGGAGGCTTAACCGACTGAGCCACCCAGGGGCCCTACAAATTTTCTTTTTCATCTGTGTTCATTCTCTCAGTGGCAGAAACGTGGGAGTCCTGATGAATCTGCCTTCTTTCCCACACTTATGTCCACTTTCAAATTCTGCTTTTTCTACTTCCTGAGTATCTCTTGTGTTCATACCTTCTCTCCAACTGCACTATCACTGCTCAAATTCCAGCTTCATCATCTTTTGCTTGGGCTATTACAATTAAATTCTAGCTTCCCTTCAACAAAACTTCAGCTTCAACCCACCCACAAAACTACTGGTGGCATAACTGATACACAAATATGCCTATGCTATTCCCCTGAACCTATGGATAAAGTCTAACCCTCTTAGCATGCCTGCCATTCAAGTTCTGTCCTGTCAGAAACTAGTGTTTGCTTCTGTTATCCAAACTTGTCATCTCTTCCTCCCTCACCCTTTATAATCTAAGAGTACTGAAATTACTTATAATTCATCCAAATAATTCACAATCTTTTTTTTCCTCTTTGTGACTTTGCCCATGACAAGAATTCTTAGAATGATTTCTTCCCCCTTGTTCATTTGCAAAACTTGTATTATTCATTCATCACTCCTCTAAGAAGCCTTCCTTTATCATCCCCCAGCTGGATTAGGAACCACTCCAAGAGATCCCATGGTCCATACATACATTTCTCAAGGCACGCAACTTTCAAATCTACTTTGTTACATGTATGGCCCCAAGTTTACAAATGAACCTTTCCATGGCCAGAACTTGTGTCTTTCCATATTTCCTACTGCATAATAGGAGCTCCAGAAATGTTTGTTAAGCTTATTTCTTTTCTTTTCTTCTCCAGTCAATTTGCAATATAGATGCTACTTTCCTCATCTGCTTTTGTCCGTCTTCTCCTTACATATTTGTCACTAGGCTCTGGAGAATAAAGTCAACATAGAGGAAATCAGAGCCAAGAGATGGAGAGAGAGACATATGGCTTGTAATGATAAGTCCGTGCTTCCCCTACTTGCTGGTCACACCTACTAACACCCATGCACACACATATACACACACATACAAAGCAGTGGACACAGTAGTCATTCCTAGCTGATGCACATCACCCAGTGATTCAAGAATGGACGTGAATATGACACACATGGTGGGGGACATGGTGGGAAGGTCATTTAGACTTACCTGAAGCACATCTAAGCAATGAAATTCCCATAAGAGATATTCCATCACCCAAAGGAGGAGTAAGGGAAAGTATTTGGATAGACAAAAATTGCAGCTACCACAATCTATCATAAGGGAATAGTGTGTCTAGAATATCCTCATCCTCTCCTTGCCCACCTGGTAAACTCCTGCTCACCTATCCCCAAATTCACCACGACTGTAAAGTCTTTCCTGACTCCCATAACAAAAGTTGTTTCTCCTTCTAAGTTCCTGTCATTTTGTGCTTGACTACAGGAGTAATAATTAGATAGGCCTGTGCCATCCAGGAACTGTGTGTTATTTATCCTCTTTGGACTCCTCATCTTTAAAAAGGGGAGACTGTTACCAACCTCAAAGAACTGTCACTGGGAGTAAGGTCACTATAAATCGACTGGTTATACTAGGCACTCAGATAATGTTAATCTCACTGACTCCCTTACTCCATGCTATATTGGAATGAACTCTTCGAAGGATTAAGTTTTTACTCTTCTATGTTGCCAGCATTTAGGCAGAGCTTGGCATGCACTGAGTTTGTGATAAATGTTTGACAATGGATAAATAGGGAGAGGGGGATATTGTGCTGATGGAAAAAAACAGTTACTTGTAGTAAAGTGTGTTCTATTCAGACTAGTTCCTCTGGTAAACCATAAATTCCCTGAGGATAAGTACCATTTTGTGCACATCTCTGCATGATCCCTGCTGTGACTCACCCAGATGTGGTGAGAATTTTTTAAAGACTTGAGACTGGATGGGCCCAGGTTGAGGGAATTTAGGCAGCTCCTCCTCTGAAGAAGTCAGTCTTAAAGTATGTGGCCGTACTGCCCATTTGGAGACTGCAGATTTTTCTTAAAACTTCACTTAAATAGATCTTCCTGTTAAGAGCTATGCTAAGAACCCTGATGAATCTTGTAAAAGTTTTCATATGTGAAATTTTGCTGGGAAGTTCTTCCAAAATCCCCAAGTCTCAATGTCTAAAGATAGGGAGAGCCAGGAGTTAAAAACACAGTTTCCCCTCTATTCTTTCTCAAACTGCTTAAAAAAAAATTTGTTTTTATATTTACTTATTTTTGAGAGAGAGAGAGACAGAGCATGAACAGGGGAGGGGCAGAGAGAGAAAGAGACACAGACTCTGAATCAGGCTCCAGGCTCCGAGCTAGCAGTCAGCACAGAGCCCAATGCGAACCCACAAACCGTGAGATCATAACTTGAGTTGAAGTCAGATGCTCAACCGACTGAGCTCAACCGACTTCTTAAACGGAGGAAATTGTTTTTAAAAAGCAACCATGTATGTCCCCATTACAGTATACTCCATATGTATTAGAAATTTGACAATAAAAAACAACTTACGGCACAAGAATGCCAATTTATTCTCTTTTGGACACATGAACACAAAATATCCCTGCAGACCAAAAAAAAAATTGCAAAATTTAAACAACCATCATCTTGTCTCAACATGGGGATACTACCCCTCCCTTAATAGTTTAGAAAGTACCTCGTATTGCTAGAGACAAACATCCAGTCCAGAGTTAATAAAATACATTTTAAAACATTACAGGTTTAACAGTATAGAAACCAAAATTACACCATTAGTCAAATGAACAAATGCAAACATTTTCAGCCACCAGACATAGAAGGAGCATGAATGTCAATAGCAAGGGATAAGAAAATGGTTAATCAGTAACAAGATCGTCCCTTTAATTTTACAAGGAAAAATCCTTGGAGTTGAAGCAGTATTGATACAATGCCCTCAGCCTCTACTTTCTTAAAATGAAAGCAGAGCTACCACCTTGCTATTGAGCAAGAAAATAATCTTACAGCACATCCACAAAGGGTTGCTAGGGCAGGGCAGAGAGAGTGAGCTTTCTTAAACAGTGGATTGCCTTTTCCCGCAGGAAGGGTAGATAGCTGAGCCAGGTAGGTAAGCTCTGATATAGGCTGGGCTTCAGATCCTAAAATACAGACCGTATAGAATGTGTCTGCTTGTAAATCATCACCTTTGGAAGCAGCAAGTAGAATTTACAGTAAGAATGAATATGTTCTGCCTGCCCAGACTGCTGGCTGCATTAAGCCAGCGAATTCACTTTATCAACCACCCAGGGTTCAACAGCTAACAACAACAACAAAACATAATAGGTTCAACATTTGGATCTTCACCATTCTCTTAATATCCCGCGCCTTATCCCCTAATTGTTACTCTTTAGCATTGCTACATTTCAACCTTTCACACCACATGACAGTGCCTAAATAGGCTGCATTTTAAAAAACCAAACAGCCTAAATCTACTTCTAGAGAATGCACACCTCCCATTGATTGACACATGCATAACGATTCAGTCAGTCCCAAGGGGTAATCATATTCAAATTGTCAAGCCAAATTGAAACTATGTATTCAGGCTTGCTTGCAATAGTATTGCTGCAACTCTGATTTTGCAGTGATTACCTCTTAAAGATTCACTGCCTCGCCCAGCAAGTTTTTTTTCCAATAATCCTAGTTCTTCCATATTTCTTTCCTTGCATCCAAAACTACAGAATTTGCCCCCTTAACGGTATTGTTTCCTATAAAAATAGGCCTCCCGGCTTTTCCTCCACCACCACACTGATTTGCCCGTGTTATAGGACTGACTGAGGTTGTACAAACTGTATAGTTCAAGGTCAAGCATATAGCCCAACTGCCGAGAAGTAAATCAGGGCTTCCTGGCATTCCACCTCGCTCCCTGCTCCATACGTGCCAGAAGATGGTGAGAAGTGACACTTCTGTATATTATTAACAAGCAAGCCAGAAGCACTCAAGTACAGGTGTGGTGCCTGCTGGCCAGCCAGCCAGCCACCAAGAGTCCTTCATATCCTGGACGCCAGTAAGTCCTCCTTTTCCTAAAGAAGCTTCTGTTTTTCCTCCTCTTGGGTCCAGGGTAGCCATGCTGAAGGGTATTTTCTGAGCTCTCCCTGAACAAGTGTGAATAAAAGCAGCAGCCAGCCCCTCACCATGTCCTGATTTGTAGTATCCAAGTGAGGTATTTGCAGAAAAGGAAAATCTTATGAAATTAACCTCTGCCATCTCTTCACTCCTGCCTATGTTGTGCCTCAGTTACAGAGCTTGCTTCCATCCCACTATATGCAGAGAATAAGGATGTCTGCAGTCATCTTAATGAGCTGCAGGACTCAATATATGTTATAAAACTCTCAGAGATCAGTCGTAGCAAACACTGGTGGTGCCACTGATCAACAGCACATGGAAATGTAAACTTCAGTGTATTTACAAGCATCTTTAAAAGACTGAAGAAAAACAGTGCTTTGTATTGCTGGGATTTTGAGAAGGCTAGTTTAAGAGATTTGGACCGGCTAATGAGTTCAAGCAAACACCCTTCACCGTCAGATCCAGTGTTTCCCCACCAGCAGTTTCCAGACAGAGGTGGCAAAATTGTTTTACCACATTGTGTCTGTCTCTTCCCCCAGCACCTTCCTCAGCCATACAGAGTGTAGTTCTAGGGCTTTTATCCCCTTCTAATGCTTTCACTTCTGAGGTTCCCGGAGAAAGAATCACAAGTCAGTAAAATCTGGGCTGGGAAACACTGTCTGGAACTACCAAGAATCTATGTAACTGTTGTCCATTCACAAAGTGTTATCTACACTAAATACAAAATACACTTTCTCCTACATATTCACTGATGCTTGCTTTAGATCAGCTCCCTTTGTTTGGACTAAGAAAGGAACCCACCTCCTTGTGATTGGAATCTAGACTCTACTAAGAAAAATCAACCTTTTCTATAAATGCAATTTTAGTTTAGTGAAAGGAGGGAAACCCCACCAAATACATTTCAGGTTGAAAGAGAAGCAAAAACATTTGCACTGCACATAATTGTGTGAGTAACCTTGATTCCCGGGAGAAATAGTTTTAAATGCTGGTACATCTGTGCAAGTTGCAGCATCGCTCAATGTACCTTAAGGACTGGCAAAGCCTATCCAATAAGGAAGTGTCCTGGGTCTAGCTTATTTTAAAACAAAGTGACAGGACTCCAACTGTGACTATAAAACAGATAAAAATAATTCTTTAAAAAGTCATGGAAATATATGTCTTGTCTGAACAGTTTCGGAAGTTGCCAGATTATGACCTATAAGAAATAGCTGATAAAATCATATCGAAATCTCATCTAGAAAACTACATTGTCAGGGGGAGGAAGAAAAGGGACCTTAAAAAATGTTTTATTGCCAAAGTTAATTTTCTATGAGAAAAGTTTAAAAATCATTTAGATCTAACAAACCACACAGCAGCATAAAATGGGCACTTTTGAAAACTTTGAAAAATACTAAAAGCTAATTTTTTTTTTCACAGAGGGGGGAAACAGGAGTACTCTTACCATGGCAGTGTTACCTGTCACTGTGACATGCATTACATCTGTTTGTGTTACACATTCACAAAAGTCAACCAAATAGGAGAGCGGCCTGTCTGCACCTGCAGCCAAACATAGTGCAACTGCCTGGCAGCCTGTACTTGCAGATCACAAGTCTGTAAAGATCAAGAAGATAAAGTAGGAAAACTAATAAAACTCTGTAAAACTTTGAAAAATTAATGCTCGTTAAAGGCATTTACAGTGGCGAAGTCAGAAATCTCCATTAAAAAGTCTATGGACCCCCACAATTAAAACAGTTACATTGAACTGAAGTAGATTGTTTGGTTTTTCTCTCCCACTTGTGCATACATCCCACTCAATGAATACAGAAAAGAAGGAATAATCTTCTCTTACAAGACTAGAGGGATGTGGGGAATACCATAGCTAGCAAAATATTCCGTAGAAACCTTTCTTGTAAAGTCCTTAAGGAAGTTTAGGCTGATCAGCCTTTGCATGATGAGGTAAAAATTCAGTCCAGTGCATCAGAAAAGACAATCTATGAGTATCTATTACTTTTTAAAAATGGCTCAATTTTGATGATGCATCAGACAGTGCTGCAAAGTATAGATTCAGTGCAACTACTCCGAGCTGCTGGTAGAAGACCACCTGAAGTCAACTTGGCTCTCCCTAGAGGCGGCAGGCATTTGAAACAGTATGACGGTGCATGGGGTGTCAAACTGACTGAGTTCTTTTTTCTGAGCTTCTTAGGCAAAATACATTGTGTGCTGGGTATCGTGGTGAATCTGCACAGCCTTGGCCAAGGCCTGAGGATCCCGGCCATTGCTCTGTCCTGACACATGACTGCCTTCCGCGCTGTAAAGAGAATAATGCAAAAAACCAGGTGTAACAAAAGACTACTTCAAACTTCACATGTTTCAAATAGCACAAATAGTACTGGGTTAAAGAAGATCTTAGGTTCAAGCTGTGGCTACTTAAATAATTCGTTTTATCTCTCTAAACATGAGTTTGCTCAACTGAAAAATGCAATACAACTTATTAAATGGGATGTTGCAATAATTAAATAGAATAATGTCTACAAAGACCCAAATCCTTAACAGTACTTACGTTAGGACTTCCACTGCCTCCTATGTCTGGTTAAAGCCTACTTGTCCTTTTGGCTTCAGCCAGATGTCATTTCCCTCAAAGAAGTCTTCCCTGAGTCCAAAGTTCAGGTTAGAGCCACCTGAGACATACTTCCACAGAATCCTCTATTTTTCTTTCATAGTATTAAACACAATTGAAATTAAATTATTAATTGGATAGTTACATGTTCCCCGCAGTAAATGTAAACTCCAAGAAGCAGTGACTTTCTCTATCCTACTCACCACTGAATCCCTGGTGTCTGGCACATGGTACATCCTCAATAACCACTTGATGAATGAATCTCTGTGCCTAGCATCGTGCTGGAACATACCGTGTTACTGTGCAAATGTTACCATGCCGTGAGTCACTTCTCATCCTGCTCTCACTGGCTATATGATCTTGGAGAGGTAACAATTCCTTTGAACTTTGGTCTTTCAGGATAACAATAACAACTTCTGAACATACCTCTTAAGGGTACCATGTATTATGAAGGGCTTAGTAAACTTTAAAAAAACACCATCCCTCTTCGAACTTAGTTTATTAATTTTGTCACATAATTACTTTACTACTTAAATTATTATCGCCCTTATCATTTAAATTCATAATCTTAGTCATCGCTCACTTCATCTTCACTCCCATGTAAGCCTGATTAAGGGTTAAGGACCATCTATTTTATCCCCAAAGTAGCTTTTTACACTTAACAAAGACAACCTTGCTCTAACATACTGTTCTAGCTTCATGTGCTCTAGCCAAAGAAAACTTGCTATTGTCTAAACATGTCACTTGCTTTCTCTTTGTGTCCATTGTTCCCCCTGCCTGGAAAATCCTTTTTTCTTCTTTCTAGAGCCAAATCCCATCCATCCAGCTAAGAAATCTTCTCTAACAACCTTTCTTCTGATGTCCCTCACCTATACTGCCTCAGGCTAGTTGTTAGTTTTGTGTTTCCCTGTTTTGTTTGCCACACTGAAACAGAAAATCCCAGGAAGCAGGTGTTCCTCATCTTAGTATTTTTATTTTTAGTACCTACACAGTGCTGGGCACCCAGTCAACACCTAATAAATGTGTTAAATGAATGAGTGTATATTACAGAATGGAAGGTATAAAGCCACAGCTGGGCATTTTCCATAATAGTGTATTTTCAACTCTTACAGAAATAGACTTGCAATGGAATGTCTACTATTTAGCAACTGAATTCAGACTTGGGGAAGAGCCCAGAAACTGCTACACTTCACAGATGGTCATTTGGAAAAGAAAATTAGTGCAGAGAGCTTGTTCAGCTATTTAATAGTGCTCAATAACAGGTCAAAATGTCTGATTCTTACTGAGATCCCTATTTGGGGGTAAAAATGGTCTGGCACACCTCCTCTCCCACACACATGCCCAGATTCACTCTAATACATTCTTCCAGATTGTACTGAAAGCAAAGTGAAATGTGTAGGACTTCCTCTTGCATGAAGTGGAATCCACAGGCCTCTGACTGCTCGGACTGGAGCCATGACACTGTGCTGGCCACCTTTGAGGCTGCTCAGGACCTAAGCAGAACTGAATGCATTTTGTTCTAAGGGAAAACCACAGGCAGCTCCAAATTAGACTTCTTCCCTTGGGCAGACTATAGACACACCATGCAAGTATGAGCAAGCCTGAGCACTTCTTGGACCAAAAGTCACATTAGAAGCTCTCAAAGGCACATGCGATTTTATTTGCTTCTTGAAATTTAAACCCTAAAAGGAAGTTTGGCTCTTCCAAAAGTTTTCTGTAGTAGCTCATTTTTTTTTAACATGCTGCTGACTCAGATGAAAAGAGATTTCATGGTGCCTGAGAAACTTGCCTGTCATGGTCCTTATCCACCAGATGATACCTTGCCCGGAATGCTACAAGCCGGGCATAATATGCAGGCGCTGGAATGGAGACGGAGCGTGTGCACCGCACATAGGTATGACACAGCTGGTAAGTTAGTAGCTGGAGCTCATCTGCGGTGAAGCAGTTGTCATCCCATAAGACCTGATAATGTGAAGGACGGCTGGTTCCCTGCAGAGAGACTTGTATGATTAATACATTTCTGACATGAGTTAAGAATTGAAATCCACTCCTTAAATTCAGAAGTATTCCTGTCTAGCACACCTACCAGCAGATACCCAGGCTGAAAGATAACAGTTCTAGAACACAAGCATTAACAAACCAATACATAGTGTTGAATAACAAGTCTATTCAAGCTAGTTACTCAATTTGCAAACATCTTATCAAGTCAAAGATCTGAACCAGCCTCCAAATTACCTGGATTCCTGCATGACTACAAAGGTAAAAGTCAAACTCTGATGGATGCGTAATAGTACTATCCACTGTAGTGCCTGCTGGTACGTTGCCACTTTTCCCCACCTACCAAAAAAAAAAAAAAAAAAAAAAAAAAAAGAGAGAGAGAGATGGGGGTGGGAGGTATAATTAGTCATCAAAATTCCAAACTGAGCTCAGGCCATTTTTTCCTTTTACATGTTAATTGGTAACAAGTTAGCAAACTGTTCTTTTTTATCCTTTTTATGTTTTATTTATTTTTGTGAGACAGAGAGAGAGCGAGAGAGAGAGAGAGAGAGAGAGAGAGACAGCATGAGCAGGGGAGGGGCAGAGAAAGAGGGAGACACAGAATCTGAAGACAGGCTCCAGCCTCTGAGCTAGTTGTCAGCACAGAGCCCGATGCAGGGCTCGAATGCATGAACCGTGAGATCATGACCTGAGCCGAAGTCGGATGCTTAACCAACTGAGTCACCCAGGCGCCTCTAGCAAACTGTTCTTTTTTTTTTTTTTAATGTATTTTTTAAA
>NC_043707.1:115008735-115043188 GCF_006229205.1 Suricata suricatta
AACCGTGAGATCATGACCTGAGCCGAAGTCGGATGCTTAACCAACTGAGCCACCCAGGCACCCCACAAACTGTTCTTAAGTTTGGAAAACCAGTTTAATTCAACATGTTGATTTTTCTGTAACTCTCCTTAGCCGAACCACTTTATCTTTCCTTAAGTATTTTCCCAAACAAATATACTCCATTGTTTCTTTAGGGGAATCCAGAGAAAAAATTATTTTACCTATGACTTTAGGTTGCATTATTGTCATCTATTTAAAGGTGATATATTGGAATATTGACCTATTGGCACTGTTCACAGAGGGGATGAAAAGACATCTGCAATGGATAAACTTCTTGTGAAAAAAATCAATTTTTCAAAAAAACGTTTAGGGGCACCTGGGTGGCTCAGTCGGTTAAGCATCCAACTTCGGCTCAGGCCATGATCTCGCGGTTTGTGGGTTTGAGCCCCACATCGGGTTCTGTGCTGACAGCTCAGAGCCTGGAACCTGCTTTCGATTCTGTGTCTCCCTTTTTCTCTGCCCCTCCCCTATTTATGCTCTGTTTCTCTCTGTCTCAATAACAAATAAATATAAAAAATTTTTTTAACTTAAAAAAGAAATATTTCTTTTAAGAGAGAGAGGGGCACCTGGGTGGCTCAGTCGGTTAAGCGTCCAACTTCGGCTCAGGTCATGACCTTGTGGTTTGTGGGTTCAAGCCCCATGTCGGGCTCTGTGCTGGCAGCTCAGAGCCTGGAGCTGCTTTGGATTCTGTGTCTCCCTCTCTCTCTGTCCTTCTCCCACTCAGGCTCTGCCTCTCTCTCTCTCAAAAATAAATAACAAAGTATTTTTTTTTTTAAAGTGTGAGAGTGAGAGAGAGAAAGAACAGCAGGGAAGGTGCCCCCCCTCAAAAAAGCAACTTTATTTCTTACTTGAAGTACAAAAAAATATGCACAACTTTCACTAAAAGTTAAGATGAAGAGGTGCCTGGGTAGCTCAGTCAGTTGAGTGTCCGACTTTAGCTCAGGTCATTATTTCACAGTTCGTTGAGTTCAAGCCCCACGTCAGGCTCTGTGCTGACAGCCTGAAGCCTGGAGCCTGCTTTGATTTTGTGTCTCCCCCTCTCTCTGCACCTTCCCTACTCACACTCTGTCTGTTTCTCTCTCTCTTCAAATGTAAATAAACATAAAAAATAAAAGGAAAACTTAATAAAAAAAGTTAAGATGAAGAAATCTTTGTACTGGTACACTAGGCTCAATAAATTAACGCTTTTGGGGCACCTGGGTGGCTCAGTCAGTTAAGCATCCGACTTCAGCTCGGGTCATGATGTCACAGTTTGTGGTTTTGAGCCCCGTGTTGGGCTCTGTGGCTGACAGCTCAGAGCCTGGAGCGTGCTTCTGCCTTTTCCCCACTCATGCTCTGTCTCTCTCAAAAATAATAAACACTAAAAAACATTAAAGAAAAAAAATAATGATTTGACAGAATCCATAAAAGAAGTCACCACCACATGCATTATCAGTAAGAGTGCACTGAAATGAGAATTAGGAAATCCAGGGTTTCAGTTCCAAGCCTAGTCTTGCAAATACATACCTTGAACAAAGCATAACATCTTGGGGTCTTAATCTAATCACTATAAAACTAGCTATAAAACACTTGTAAAATTCTAAATTATAAGGTTCAATTACAGCTAAAGTTCTAAAATCAAACTTCTAGGAAAGCAGAGGGGGGAACTTCAAAAATGCATTTACAGGTAAAGGAATTAAACCTTGCTATTTGATAAATTTTCATCCTCTTGTGATATATAGCAGGGTTCCATGTGAGGAAGTTTATTTTGCATAGAGGCATGAATTTGATGGGAGTTTAGTTGGCTCTATTCTAACCATCATTACCTTCAGCTGAACTGCATGCCAATGTGTCTAAGAACATTAATGAGTATAGAAGAGTCTCATTCTATCAAATTCAAATATGAACTTGGGGGCCTAGCTGGACAAGAGGAAATGTAACTGAGTTATAATAGTTCTGGCATCATTTCCCAAAGTCTGTTCTTGGGGAATATTAGTTCTGCAGGATGTGTTTAGATATTTCATGGTCAAACAGATTTGAGAAATACTGGGTTGAACTCAAGTTAAAATGGTTTTTCTATTGTAGCACTTCTCAGAACCTTTATTCAGTAATGTATAATCTTTAAGAGGGAGATGGTCGGTATAGTAATTCTCAAACTTATTTGACCTTAGAATCCTTTTTGAAGCAACTCTCTTGGAATCAACAGATTAGAATCTAAGAAGGTGATGCCCTCGGGGAAAAAGGGATCCAGGCATGTTTAATTACTGCTTGAGCACCCATGTGCAAGGCTCTGCAGCAGATGTTGGGGATGAGAGACAGAGGCATGGAGAGAACTAATGAACTTGCACTCCTGGCCTTCATGAACACCATCTGCAATGAACTGCAATGCAGTGTGATAAGGGCATTATGGAAGGCACTGGAAAAAGCTCGTGGGAGGAAACAGTTGAGCCATCCTTTATAGTATAAGCAGGAGTTGAAAAGGGGGATGGGATGAAAACAGGAAACACTCTAAATAGCCCTAAAGTCAGGAACAGATAAACTGGTTCAGCCATTTGATGAATACTAAGCAATAAAAAGGAAAAAATTGCTGATATACATGATAAACTCAGATGAATCTCAAGTGCATTGTGTTAAGTAAAAGAAACTAGAACACAGGCTATGGTATCCCACTTATATGTCATTCTGGAAAAAAACAAAACTATAAGGACAGAATGTCTGTCAGTGGCTGCTAGGGGCTGTGGGTGAGGGAAAGGGTTGACTGCAGAGGGCTTGGAAGAATGTGTGTGTGTGATGTATTGTTTATACCTTCATAGATGTGGTGGTTACATAACTATACGCATTTGTCACAACTTGCAAAACAGTACACTACAAAGGATGGATTTTATGGTATCTATTTTATACCTTAATAAAAATAGAGGGGGAAATAAATACAGTGGGATGGATGTGGTCATCCCAGGGATTCAAATGCACAATATGGGAAATGGATGGTGTATGACAGTATGGTAGAAAGATGAAACCAAAATGTTATGTTTTGTCTACCTTAGGAAAGCACTGAACACCAAAGGGAAGTATTTGGCAGGCAGGGATAAATGAAGATTTCTGAATAGTATATTGGTAAGGTAAGATACATATTTTTTAAAGTAAGTTCTATGCCCAATGTGGGGCTTGAGTTCATATCCCCAAGATCAAGAGTCACATGACTAAGCCAGCAAGGCGCCCTGAGATCTGTATTTTTGAAACGTAGCCCTGACGGCAGGTGGAGGGTGCATCTCTGAAGGAGAAATGCAGATGGGGAGACCACTAGGAATCTCCTGCAATATAGAAGGTTCTGCCTAGGCCAGAGGGAACACCCAAGAGGAAGAACTGAGACTAGAGATTTCAGGGCAGAACACAGAAGATTATTTGAGCAACCAGATATGGGGTGATAGGAAAGAAACAGAGTTTAAAGACAACTCTGAAGTTTCTAGCTTGGCTGAATTAATGTACAGTGATGCCAAGTCACAGAAGAAAAGGAAAATTGGAAAAGGAACGGGCTTTGGATGAGGATAAAACAATCAGTAGAAGGTTTAGACGTGTTTTGCTTGAAATGCCTGTGGTAGATTGTATCACTAGTGCCAAATATCCCCATGCCCTTCCCTGGGGGAGGATTATACATTCCCACCCAGTTAACTCCAGGAGTGGCCATGTAATTTGCTTTGGTTGTAAAATGTGGCCTGAGATGTGTAACTTCTGGGCAGAAGCCTTAAGAGTCAGCATATGGCTTGTGCATATCTTTCTCCCCCTCTGCTGTACCGACTATTGATGTTCAAGATAGATTCTTCTCTGTCAGTCTAGGTTCCAAAAGGAGGACATCAGGGTCACGGCTGCAGCAGAGCCACAGTGAATGTGTAATATGAGCAAGAAATACATCTTTGTAAGCCACAAAGACTTTGGAGTTTTTTCATTACCACAGCCTAGCCTATCTTGCTGAGACAATGTGTATAGAGCATCTAAATAAATATGTCTGGTAGATGATTGAAGGTGAAGGTCAGGAACTGCATAGAAATGTTAGTGGCTGGGAATACAAATTTAGGAATCTCTAAGCAAATCAATGAATGCAGAAAAGTGGGTGAGACTAAAGAGATTTCAAATTCAGAAGAGAAGAGGGAGAAAAGTATGAAATGCCTGGAAACATCAGTGTTTAATGGGCAGAGGAAGAGGAGTCTAAGAAAGCCTGATTATAAAGGAGGACCGTGAATCTGGAAAGTCATATTATTGCTAAGGCGAAGAGGTCAGCGTAAGAACCTGACAAGATATCACTAGATTAGAAACGAGCAAATCACTGAACAAACAGTTTCAGTAGAATCAGGACATTACAGAGAACTGACGTAATATGTAAGAAGATACAGAGGGAAAGTCAGTTTTCCTCTAGAAGTTTAGTCATGAAATAAGAGAAAGATAAGCAGAGTAAAGGGAAGCTGAGTGGGGGGAACTTAGGAAAAGTTGAGGAACTTTAGTGGGTGAGGAGAAGGAATCAGGGTTTTGAAAAACAATGAAAATTAATGGAGTGTTCTTTTAAGAACAAAAGCCCAGGTAGAGAGATTATTAGCCTCTGAGATGTGAGAGCATGGAGAGAAGAAAACATATTTCAGTACAGTTTAAAGTAGAGGAGAGGAAGCTGAGAAAACTCATGCCTTCTAGATTTTGTTTACTGGGGAAATAGAGGGTTGTTCTATTGCTGACGAGGTAAAGTGTTGCCAGGGAAGGCATTGCAGATTGGGACAGGGAGTTGAGGAGTGTGAAGGTTTGGAATACATGCTGTGGGGAACTGGAGGAACAGAGAAACTGCAGCCTCAAGGGCTGGCTGAGATTTGATATCATCAATCTGTAATATCATTCATTATTAAACAAATGACTTTCTTCCTCAGCAATTTATCAGCCTGAGAGTTGAAGCAAATGAAATCGTTAAGTGGACTGATCCAGCGTTGGAGATTGGCAAGAGGCATGTTAAGGAAACTGGAGATGTTGGTAAGTGTCAAGGGAGCAGGGTAGACTAAGGATCAGGATTATCAGTCTTTGGAAGGGTAGGAAAGACTTGGGATGGCAAAGAACAAAATGATGAGACAGCTTGGGTTTTAGGAAAATAATTCAAGTCCTAGAGCTACATGGACACCAACTTGACAGAGAGACAGAGAGGTGATGAGTTAAGGAGGGAGTGGTGGGAGAGGTATTCTGTGACCAGGGCTTGGGCAAGAGTTTGGAGAATTTGTATTAGAAGGGGTCTAAGAAGCACTGCTGAGTCAGGTCTGGGCAATTCAGAAGACAACACTTGGAATCGGAGCTGACTGGTGGAACTAGAGCCCAAGGAGAAAACTTTGTTTTCTAGTGATTCTGAAAATGGAAAGAAATAGCTTAGCCTTGGATCAGAGACAAAAACTAAGGGCGTACTAGAAAATAATGGAAGTGACCCACAAGATTACAAAATTAAGCAACACAGAGAACTGGTCTCTCTGGGGTGGACCAGGGAAAGCCTGGAAAAGATGAAGTAATGTCATAGAAAATATCACAGAAGCAGAGTCACCCACTATTAAATACTGATAATTTAGCTCGTTTACACAATAAATAACAGATTATAAATACATTATACTAAACACCTCTTGTCAAGTGCTGGGAATTGTACCCCAAATTAATATTCATTTATTAATTTAATCCTTACAACAACCCTATGATACAGTATTCTTCTTATTACATTTTACAGTTGAGAACATTATGGCTTAGAGAAGTTAACTTGCCCATGGTTAGTAAGTGTGATATTATGAGCGTTCAAAGTGTGTATCCGAAGAATCCCACACACTGATATAAAACTATGTGGAAGAGAAATTCTACTTTATATCCTAGAATCATGCCTTAGGCATTGATAACAAAAAGTAGCAATATGATAATAAAGTCCAGAGAGGGGCGCCTGGGTGGCATAGTTGGTTAAGCCACTGATTTCGGCTCAAGTCATGATCTCACAGTCCGTGGATTAGAACCCTGTGTCAGGCTCCATGCTGACAGCTCAGAGCCAGGAGCTTGCTTCAGTTCTGTGTGTGGGTGTCTCTCTGCCCCTCCCCTGTTTGCTCTCTCTCTCTCTCTCAAAAATAAATAAACATTAAAAAAAAATTTTTTTTAATCCAAATAGATAAACGATCCCTTTGGAGGTTGCCTCTATCACCAGAGCATGTCTGGTGTGTTTTTGGCCCCCGCTTAACAACTCTTGAGGCCAGCATTTCTGTCACATGAGAAATACTCAGTCTTAAAACCCTTATCATTCATAAGTGATCATCTAAACTCAGCTGGAATTAATACATTTATTAACTTATTATTATTCTTTTGCTTTTAGGGAAAAAAATGTATGTATGCTCATTTGAAAACATATTCACTAGTCTCAGATAATGAAGCTTATACCATGGTTTCTTACCCTTTCAGTTTTATCTGCGCAGAAGAGTCGCGTGTGATGTCGTTTCTGCACCACAATATAAGTTATTCCTGGCCGATAGTCTTCTTCCAAGCTAATACATGCCTTCCGGATAGCTATTAGCTCTGGCCAAGCTACCTAGGAGTTACAAATAGAATGACATTTAATTGAGAACTCACCTAGCACCTCTCAGATCTGATTTACCTGGAGTGGCAGATGGGAGGAAGCTCCATCAGACACACCTAGAAACCCCAAAAGGCAACTATAGGTAATTAGAGTACCTGTTTCATTTGTCCCTCGGATACCCCGCCACGGTAATAGATGATCCGAGTGGGTTTGAAGCGTGTGGACTTGTAGAACTGGATCAGCAGCTCTCGAACCATGTTAGTAAGGTCCTGAATTACCTCTTGACTATAGAGGAGCTCCTGGGAGATTTCCTGGCGGGAGGTCTGCACCCGAACGGTGGCACAGTACCGGCTGGGGTGCCCATCCATACTGCCAACGACAGCAGCAATGGAAGGTTTCTTCCCATCCCCTGCTGGGGGGTGCGTAACATCAGCTCCCAGGAAGATGACAGGCTGCTGGAACACCGAGGGCCTGCTCAGATCGAAGGAAACACAGATGAACATGTCTGTGTTTAACAAGCTCACTAGATACAATCACAGGTATAATCTTACAAAAGAGAACAAAGGCCGGTGCCCATTAGGTGAGACCTCTAAGGGCCATGGAGCGTCTCTGCCTTTCCTGCAATGAATCTGAATTGACTTAAGAAGTCAACATGGTTCAGGGGCACCTGGGTGGCTCAGTTGGTTAGGCATCAGACTTCACTCAGGTCATGATCTTGTGATTCATGAGTTTGAGCCCCACATCAGACTCTGTGCTGACAGCTCAGGGACTGGAGCCTGCCTCCGATTCTGTGTCTCCCCTCTCCCTCTGCCCCCTCCCTTGCTCATGCTCTGTCTCTCTCAAAAATAAGTGGATATTTTTTTAAAAAGTTAAAAAAAAAGAAGTCAACATTGTTCTTCTATAATAGTAGGAAGGGAAGAGGACCTGAGCCAAATTTAATAAAATCTCTCTGTGTAAAGGGAAGATATTCCCAGAACGAGTTCTTTTGGGATACTAGTATTCCTATAACAGATATAGAAATGCACAATGTACATGAAACTGGAACAAAAGCTCCCAGTGCTCTTTAAATTTGTTTGTTTGTTTGTTTATTTATTTATTTATTTATTTATTTATTTAGAGAGTGAGCAAGCATGTGTGCAAGCAGGGGAGGGGCAAAGAGAGATGGAGGGAGAAACAATCCCAAGCAAATTTGGAGCTATAACCATGGAGCCTGATGTAAGGCTCAAACTCACAAACTGCGAGATCATGACTGAAGCCAAAACCAAGAGTTGGACACTTAACCAACTGAGTAAACACAGGCACCCCATTTTTAAAATTTTTTACTTATTAGTTTATTAATTTACTTTGAGAGAGACCTCAATGCTCTTCAAGATGTGAGGTTTAGAGAAGAGAATTTAGCCTATCTACTTCCCTATTTTAATCTGTAGTATGCATCACTTATACCACATATTTTACTCAATTATTTTTTTTAAGATTTTATTTTTAAGTAATCTCTACACCCACTGTGGGGCTTGAACTCATAACCCTGAGATCAAGAGTTACATGCTCTATCGACTGAGTCAGCCAGGTGCCCCACTAACTTATTTTATTTACTGTCTACACACACACACACACACACACACACACACACACTCACACACACACACTCACACACACACACACACACACACACACATATAAGTTCCACAAGGGCAAGAGTTTTGTTTTGTTCATTGCAGTAGCCCTACTGCCTAGAACACTACCTAACTCAAGGTTGGCACTCAACAAATATTTGTTGAAAAAATTAATTCATTTGGCACTGATTTTTCTAAGGAGTCGAGGAGAAAAATATCATGCATTTTTTTTGGTAAATTCTTTAAGGAAGGACTTGGAATTGAGTACTAATTCTTTAAGTGTAATACAGGAGACATCCCAAATCTAAAAATCTCCTATAATAGGTACTAAAGAATGATACCTCCATGAGGGCAGAGGCTGTGCTTGCTATATTTCTCTGTATATATCATTATGCAACATGGGTCTGGCACAGAGCAGTACAACAGCGAACATGTGTCCCTAACATACATATGCATAACATAGTAACAGCTTACATATACTATGTGCCAGTCACTGCGCTAAGCACTTTACCTGTATTGACTCATTTCGTCCTCAGAAAAATTCCATAAGTGTGGTACAATTATCATCTCAATTTTCTATTTTTAAAAAATGAGACCAAAGAGAATAAGGAGGTTGCTTAAGATTACATATCTAGGAAATGGTAAAGTTGGAATCCAAACCTTAGGAAGTCAGACACCAAAGTATGCACTCTAGGCTACTATGCTATATTGTCTCAAATGTTTGGGGTGAAATTAAATGTTTTCAGATTTTAGGTTAACTTCCCATATGGCCTGCACACCTCATCTACCAATGTTGTAGGAATAATTTTGTTACCTATAAACTTCATTCAATGGAAAATTAAGAATTGGAATATGATTGTACAATAGCAAGGCACTCAATTTCACATTCTTGCTAAGTATAGTGATGACTAATACCACAGCTTTAAATTTATCTTTTCAAATCACTTTCTCATACAGAATTTCACATGACAATATTTTTTAAATTTATTTATTTATATTCAGAAAGATAGAGACAGCATAAGAGGGGAGAGACAGAGAGAGAGGGAGAGGGAGAGAGAGAGAGTCCCAAGCAAGCTCCACACTGCCAGTGCAGAGCCCGATGCAGGGCTCGAATCCACAAAGCCACGAGATCATAACCTGAGTTGAAACCAAAAGTCGGACACTTAACCAACTGAGCCATCCAGGCGCCCCCACATGGAAACATTTTAGAGTTAACAAGTCAGATATTATCTCAATAGATAGGGAAACTACAAATTAATGAAAAGATTAATAATCCCATCTAAGAAATGGGCAAAGAACTGAACAAACCCATCACAAAAGAAGATATCCAAATAGCCAACAAACATATGAAATTTTGCTCAACATGATTAATCATTGGGGGGGGGGGTGCAAATTAAAACCATAATGGGATACTATTACCCCCGATGGCTAAAGGTAAAAGGGCTGACACCTGCAAGTGGTGAGAATCTGAAGCAGCTAGAACTCTCAGCAGAAAGTAAACTGCTACAACCACTCTGGAAAATTACTTGACACATCTATCAGTGCTAAATACATGTATTCTCAATAACCTAACAATTCTGTTCTTGGATATATACTCAAGAGAAAGAGTATTTAAAGTCTACCAAAACTACAGAAAATTTGTGTAATGAATGTATAAGAATATCTGTCAATGGTAAAGTAGATTAAAATTCTGTAGTATATTCAAATAATGAAATAATAGACAACAATGAAAAAGAACAAACTACTACTAGTACAGTAACATGAATGAATTCCAGACATAATGATGCGCAAAAGAAGACAGGCATAAAATTTGACATGTAGTATGGTTCTATTTACATGAAGTTCAAAAATAGGCAAAACTAATCTATGTTGAAAATGTTTACATTTTGGGGTTATCTGTTGGGAGGGGCCACAAGGAAGCCTGACAAAGTGCTAGAAATGTTCTATATCTTTTTATTTTTATTTTTTATTTTTGATAGAGAGAGACAGCATGAGCAGGGGAGGATCAGAGATAGAGGGAGATACGGAATCTGAAGCAGGCTCCAGGCTCTGAGCTAGCTGTCAGCACAGAGCCCGATGCGGGGCTCGAACTCACGAACTATGAGATCATGACCTGTTGAAGCTGGACGCTTAACAGACTGAGCCACCCAGGTGCCTCAAAATGTTCTATATCTTCACCTGAGTAGTGGTTACATGAGTACATTCATATATATATATATATATATATATACACACACACACACACACATATATATATATATAAAAAGTAACTGAGATGCATGTTTGAGATTTATGTGCTCTACTGTGAATTATGTTATATTCGATCTTATATAATAAAAGAGTGGAGAAAAAAAGAGTTCAGAATCTTACCTTTGATGAGGTACAAGCACGTTGTTAATTCCTCCCAGCTTTGCATTTATCTTCAGGCAAAGGTTGGAAAGGGTTTGGGGTGAGGTCTTCACCACATTTTTTACCTGGACACACTGTGTGGCCATACCCAGCAGGGTATCTCCAACACGTTTCACCTCCGCTACAAGAATAAATCCATTAATTAATTTAATGATGTTTAAATATTCTGCTAATTACTAAGAATAGAGGGGGAAATCCACACAAACATTTACAGAGTGCCTACTATATACTGTATCCTGTGCTAGATATGACCCTTTCATTTGCTAAACCCCCAGAAAAATTTTCCCTCTTCTTCCCTTTAGCAATCATTGAAGGTAGGCCACTTCTTCTACCCTTGGAATTTGCCTGCCACTGTTAACTCAGTCCCCTGAGGTTATTTTTCCACAGGACTTGCAAAGGAATCTGGCAAAGGAATCCATCTCCCAGCTCCTCCCTCTCAGTATACATGCCAACTCTTTGAATTTTAAGTATTTTTCTCCAACCCTCCCCCTCTTCACCTCTAAGCACAGAGATAACCAGAAAGTAACAAAAGAAACAACTACAGAAAGAGTGGAAGACATTTTGTAAAGTTCAAACAGCGGGTCTATGGCTCCCAAATCCTTTACTTGAATCATAGTCAAAGGAACTTTGTATCGTTCTTGTTCTAATAGATACAAACAGCTCCTTTTCTGCAAGTGGTAGGTTCTCCCACTCGTCCCCACTCTGATATTCCTATGTACTTTTTACCAAACATTCCAGTTCTTCCTGCTTTGAGGACTATGGTGGAATTATACTGTATGCCTGACGCTCATGCCCACTGTATTTCCTGGCCCCCATTCTTGCTTCCCACAAAAAGGTTGGGAAGAGTCATGCGGCTGGTTGTAGTCAACGAGTTGTCTGCAGATGTTGGTGCACCTGGGTGGCTCAGTCAGTCAAGTGTCTGGATCTGGATTTTGGCTTAGGTCATGATCTCACAGTTCACGAGATCCAGTCCTGCACTGGGTCATGTGCCAACTTTGAGGAGACTGCTTGGGAATTCTTTCTCTCCCTCTCTCTCTGCCTCCACTACACACGTTCTCTCTCTCTTCCCGTCTCTTTCACTCTCTCCCTAAGTAAATAAATAAACTAAAAAAAAAAAGTTGCAGATGTTAAGAACCTTCCAGAGCCGTTTTTTTCTCTTTGCCATAGGACCAACAACATTCCAAATAGTAACTGCTGTGTCAATCTGGGTCCCAGAGTGAAAATAACATGATGACATGGAACAGAGGCCTCAATCTACCTCAAAGGACACACAGCAAAAGCAAAAAATAAATCTTTGATGATTTGAGCCACTGAGAGTTTGGTGTCGTTTGTGACTGCAGCATAACCTAGCTTATCCTGACCTATTTGAAATCATCCCTCATTCATTAAAAGGGTCCATACCATACACCGGTGTCTTCCCAGGCAGGATAACCACTATGAGCTGTAGGCCCACATAGGTCATTTTCAGGTGTTTAAACATGGGCTCCACGCTGTCCGCACCCTGTGCGTACTTGCAGAAGCATGGCTGACCCTGGATGGGCATTCCTGCGTCCTTAGAGATTTTACGGAGCTGGTCAGTGAAGCTCCTGTTAAAACAGAACCAGTGGTATAGTGCTTTCATTTCAGAGCACACTCCTAGCATTTATTTTCCTGTAAGATACTTCTTTCAGTTTTGTACATTCTTAGCCAAAATTAAAAACAAACAAATAAACAAAAAATCCTTAACTGGTTGCCAAAACGGGGCTGGCAATTGCATCACTGCAATTATAGTGCACAAAGAACCTGTGTTATGAATATCAAGCTATCAGATTATCATTTTGAAGTTTTAAATAATTATGCCTCAATTGGGCCCCATGGACTAGAATAGCATTTATGTTCAAACGTTTTATTAAACATTCAAGTTAATAATTACGAACTAAAGAAAAGCAAAGTTTGCAGGTATGCATATTTTGGTAAGCCTGGCACGAGAATAGTTGGGTAAGCTTGTGTTCAATTGAGAATATGGAAACACAAATCAGTATATTTAGGATTACATTCAAACTTATAATAGATTTGATTCAATAACAATATCAAAAGAAATAATCACTTTAAAACAATTAAAATTCATTGCGAAGTGTTAAATTTTAGATTTGCGAAGTTACTTTAATATATGTATAAAGTTTTCTGAATAATTTCTTTTGTGCATTTGCCAATATTTGTAGGATTCCTTTCTTTCATCCAGTTCCCTTTTCCTGCCTTGAGTTTTCCACCCTTCTTACTAACTTCCTTTCTCTAGATAGCTGCATCTGTAAGACATGAACCAATGATCTTAGTCAGTGACCCTGCAATAAAACAAGCTCACTAGTAAATTATAATGATTAAAAATGGACTAATTTTTATCTTAGCTGAAAAGATACAATTAATAACAAAGGAAGCTTCACTAAGAACGCAGAAGAGTTTGCCAACTGTCACTGCTTTGGCCTTGTTAGTCACAAATTTCTGCTCTACATGTAAGGAAGCTGACTCAATTCTTAATGTCATTCCCAAGTTTGCAATTTACTATAATATAAGGTCTTTTTCCTATAGCCAGATGGTGTCACTATAAGAGTCAGGGATTTAGTGCCAGTGCACACAGCACATTCATGTAAAGATGGTATTTTCATATCTGGAAGGGATATTACTAAGCTGAAAATATGAAGATACTCACTTTAGTAAATCTTCCCTACATTGTTTCTGAGGCGCAAAACAAGCAACTGCCCAAACTTTAATTTCAATGCCAGCATAAAACTGCTTTCCTCGCATGTCCCAGACACCCTGGTTGGGTGTGGCTACTGTTTTATTCTTTAAAAAAAAAAAAAAAAAAAAAGAAACAAAAGAAAAGAGAAAAGACATTACAATCTAAGGCCATTTTAATGTTGATGAGGGGATAAACAAAACTCTATTTGGTATTAGCCAAAAGACAAAAAGCAATACTGAGCAAAACTATGGGTAAATTTCAGTGTGGTGTAGTGGAGAAACCCTGGGTTATTCTCTTTTTGATTGGTTGTTGGAAGAAGCTTGCCGAATAAAATGAAAAGCTTACCCGGCCTCCGTACTGCAGCATTGGTGCGGGAAGTACCCTGCCTGTGAGCTCTGTCATTTCATTGTGGACAACAATACCAAATTCTTTAAGGTATGGATCTGGTCCACCCACCATGCTGTTACTCTTCACCTAAGGAACAGGAAAGCCTGCGTATATAAAAACCAAAGAGTAACTGTGTCCCACAAATCAGGAGTTTTATATTTTCTTCTTTTCTCATCTTAAAGCTAGTTTATCTTGAAGACCATGACTTACTGACCAGTCTACTGATTTCTTCCTGTCTGTCAGGTGCAGATCTTGCTGTTGCTTTGATCATTGTCGAAGTCTGATTGTCTGTGAGCTTCTTTATACATCGCTGTCCTGCCACAATATTACAGACCTACAGAGAGGCAAAGAGAAATTCATTTTGTAATGGGTTTCTATGTCGTAAGCCTTTGCTAAACTGTATTTTACATCTTCCTTTTCCCAAAACGTGAAAATGCTGTTACCTAATGAAGCTATTTGCCCAAAGCATTTTAGAAGCTAATACTAAATTCTACCACTAGCCTAGAACATGACATTTTTTAAACTCATTCAGGAGACTGGCAGATTTGGCAAAAGACAATTCAGTTTAGCTTACCTCAAGTGGCAAGTACGTATGTTTTTGTTCTTGTCCCACTTGGAGACACGGAAGATGGGGGTATTTCAGCTGCAGACTATACTTCTGCTTAAAATACTGGGCTACTGTACATTCCATAGCTTGGCCATTTTCTAGCTGTAAAGGAAAACTGCAGAAAAGAGTATCTTTTCAGAAATTTCTTCAAGTTTTTTATTCTTAAACAAACAAAAGCCTACAAACATTTTCTACCTTGATCAGTCACTTAAAAAACAAAGGCCAATCTGGTTGTTTATTTTTAATTTTTAATTTTTTTTTTTGAGATTTCACACCCAATGGGGAGCCCAAACTGGTGCCTGAACTCACAATCCTGAGATCAAGACCTGAACTGAGATCAAGAGTCAAATGCTTGGGGCTCCTGGGTGACTCACTCAGTTGAACATCTGACTCTTGATTTTGGCTGAGGTTATGATCTTATGGTTCATGGGTTTGAGTCCCACGTTGGGCTCTGTGCTGGCAGTGTGGAGCCTGCTTGGGATTCTGTCTCACCCTGTCTCTCTGCCCCTCTCCTACTCATGCTCTTTTTCTCAAAATAAATAAACTTTAAAAATTAAAAAAAAAAAAGTCAGATTCTGAACTGACTGAGCTATCCAGGCACCCCCACACTAGAGTTTTCTTTGGTTTAGAGAACTTTTTGTAACATGAATGTAACATAGTTATAGAGGCGAATTTCCAGACCCCCAAACCAGGACAAATATATGCGGGTTTGGAGGAAACAAAACAAAATACATGAAAATGAGGCTGTGCCAGGATATCTGATATAAACTCGGGAGTGTGATTTAAGACGTTCCCTTTCTTTGGCTTTTTCAGGGGCAAACTATCTCAAATACTTGGTACCAATACTTGTTAATAACTTTAAACTGCTTTCTTAACTGCTATAGCCCTACAGAGTAACAATGCAGTGAGGATCATCTATGTGATATTAAAACTATGTATTTTTAATTTGCATGCAAAGATCATATAAGCCTACAAGTACAATTATTCTTATAGGATCATGTGAGGTAATTAATGAAAAAGATAAAGTTCTTGAAAAAAAAAACCCCTATACTTGTCAATAGTGACTTCATAAGGTTTGGGTAACATTTTTTCCCCTAGAGAATGAAGTCAATGGTATAATATGAAGAATACATGGAATATCATTTTCTAACTCTTAAGAACTTCACTCTTAAGAAATTAGATGCACACGAGTTCTTACTGAAGAATTTAATCAAATCACACTGAATTAATATGCCACATTTATCCAGATGTCACTCCAAAACTTCTACTACCTAGAACAAAGCCCTCTCAGTGATTTTGATGTACACTGAAGTTTAAAGTTTTTTTATTTATTACTTTTTTAACTTATTTTGAGAAAGACAAGAGAGCACAAGCAGGGGAGGGGCAGCGAGAGAGGAAGAGAGAGAGAGAATCCCAAGCAGGTGCCACATTGTCTCCCGGGCCCTGACACAGGGCTCCAGTTCACGACCATGAGATTGTGACCCAAGCTGAAATCAAGAGCCAGATGCCCAACTAACTGAGTCGCTCAGGCGCCCCAATGTACACTAAAGTTTAAGCATTGAGAACCATGGATCAAAATAAAGTCAGACTAGGCTGTCCAGGTGGCTCAGTCCGCTGAGTGTCTTACTTCAGCTTAGGTCGTGATCTTATGGTTTGTGAGTTCAAGCCCCACATCAGTCTATCTGCTGTCAGCAGAGCCCACTTCAGATCTTCTGTCCCCCTCTCTCTCCCTGCCCCACCCCGACTCGCATGTGCTCTCTCTCTCAAAAATTAACATTGGGGCGCCAGGGTGGCTCAGTCAGTTGAGCACCTGACTTCAGCTCAGGTCATGATCTCACAGTCCAATAGGTTCAAGCCCCATGTTGGGTTCTGTGCTGACGGCTCAGAGCCTGAAGCCTGCTTTGGGTTCTGTGTCTCCCTCTCTTTCTGCCTGTCAGACTACAATATAAACAAACAAAAGTCTTCTGACTGAACAAAATAATATAGTTTATATATTTAAGTTCATGCTCTTTACTTGGAGAGGCCAATGTTTATTTATATCAAATATGAATTTAAAGATCTTGATTATGAGAACAAAACTTATATATATAGTAAATTTAAAAAAATAAAAGCACTTTGATATATATTTTCTAATTATACATAGTTCCCAGTGGAGTAGAAGCTGGGTGATTAGAAAAATGAGATTGAAGGGGCACCTGGGTGGCTCAGTCAATCAAGCATCCGACTTTGTTTCAGGTCATGGTCTCACGTTGGGCTCTGCTGACAGCTCAAAGCCTGGAGCCTGCTTCAGATTCTGTGTGTGTCTCTCTGCCCCTCCCCTGCTCACACACTGCCTCTTTCTCAAATATAAATAAACATTTAAAAAATGTATTAAGGGGCGCCTCGGTGGCTCAGTCAGTTAAGCCTCCGACTTCAGCTCAGGTCATGATCTCACATTTGTGGGTTCAAGCCCCGCATCGGGCTCTGTGCTGACAGCTCAGAGCTTGGAGCCTGCTTCAGGTTCTGTGTCTCCCTCTCTCTCTGCCCCTCCCCGCTCGTGCTTTGTCTCTCTCTGTCTCAAAAATAAATAAAACATTAAAAACGGATTAAAAAAAGAAAGAAAAGAAAAATAAGATTGGAAAAATGGAAATAAGTGAGCTGCTAGAGGCATGCCCTACCTACTGACAGCTGGAAGAAGTACAGCTAACTACAAAGAGAGAAAAATCCAAACAAAACACAAAGCAATATCTTCCCATGACAGCCTTATATGACTTATAGGCCTGGACAAACCCTTTAGGACATGCATTGAGAATTACAACAGTATAATAAATGATGCTTTTAATCATGACTTGGCCTCGTTATATAAAAGTTGATCTGTGTTTGGCATCCTCTGTATTTAAATGTAAAATGATTCAAATGCAAGAAATATGTTTTCCAAATGTCTCTATCAAAAATACTTAAAACATTTTTAAAGCTTTGGTGCTTTAAAAGTGAGGATTTTAATGATTTTGAAGATTACAATATGGATGACAATTTCTTAAATGATTATAGCAGCTTCCTCTGCTACCAAAAAATGTAACAGTATCATTTTAGACCCGGTTAACATACGTTTGATGACTGGCTGGCCTTCTAGTCACATTACAAACTCGATATTTTCGTTTCATCTGTCCACAATGGGTCACTTCAACTTTAAGACCTGAAGTTAAAAAAAAAAAAAGCCAAAACATCAGGTGTTAATTAAAATCACAGTGATGAATACAGGTTTAAATGTTGTCTTTGGAAAGGCATGGCGTTGTACAGGACAAAAGTTGCAAGGATATGGGAACAATTTCATCATGTACAGGCAAAAAGTCTCAGCTAAGAAGAAAAACTTAGAACCCAGATGACTTAAGATGTGCAATCCTCTTAAATTTATTAGTTCATTCAATATATATCGACTAAGCATCAACTACTCTGGTACTTATTATCAGATCTAGAGATAGCCCTGATGAAGCTCGTGTTCCAGTGAGAGAAGAAAGCTAATAACAAGAAGAAAAGAAATTCCAAAGGGAGAATAAATGAACTTGTGTTATTTTATTCAAATGGAAGCTTTTAAGTGAGTAAGGCTTAGAGTGTCTGATATGTGCCAGCTACTGGGCAAGAAGCTTTATACATTTAATTGCCTTTAATTCTCACATCAACCTTAAAGATACGTATTATTATCTTTACCTTCGAGATGAATAAATTAAGACTCATGGTGGTTAAGTATCTTGCCAAAGGTCCCACTGATAGGCTGGGCTGAGCTGGAAACCCAGATGTGTCTGACTCCAAAACTGTACTCCTTCCACCGGGTCAAGCTGCCTTTCTGAGACTACTCCTACAAGGCAAATACCTACCTCTGATTTCTTTGGTAAACTTGACACGCTGGGAATCTGTTAGAGGTTTGGTCTGTTCATTGATGTTCTGAATGTCTAAAACCTCACACATGAACTCAATGATAGGCTGAGCCCGGTAGAAAGCAGTTGCAGATACTAACAAACAGAGAGGAAAGATACTTAGCTTCAGGGAGAGGGAAAGCACCACAAAAACAAAAAACAAAAAACAAAACAGCCAAAAGAACAAAGAGTCAAAAGAGAATTCCACCATACCATCAATATTAAGCATCATGTTCCACATCGCGGGCCTCACAGACTGATGAAAGCCAAACCAAACCTCTCTGCCCCCTCCCAGAGGGTGGTAGTAACCTTCAGGAGGTGAGAAAAAAGAACGACCCACTGGAGTGTACCTGAAAAAGTGAGTTTGCATGTTTCACAATCAAAAACTTGAAAAGTCTTTCATTTCTCTCTCAACTTTATAAGCAAACTTGAAACCAAATTTGAACTGTGATTTATGCAGAAACCTGTTAGTGGTTCTTATGCAACCTACCAAAAAAAAGCTCTTACATTTGTGGGAAAGAACTCAAATGAAGGTACTAACCTCATGGAGGGAAGGTGTCTTGTGATAACGTCAAGTGCTTGTACTGAGTCATCTGGGACTTCATTCAAGTGCCCAGCCAAAGCTTCTAAAAGCAACTGAAGGCTCACAACTGATACCCACTGAACAGACACTTTAAAGGTTTGGTCTTTACCCTCACCTGGAAGTGTCACTTCCATATCAACCTAAGGGGGAAAAAATTCACATTTACATATACCTATTTACAAAGGCTGAAAGAAAGATCCCAGGAATACTCAATATAGTATATGCATAAGGATACTTAACTTTAACATTTCCTGTAATTGCAAAACATTGGAAGCAACCTAAGTCTACATCAATAGGGGAATGACTTAATATTGACTATTATTCAAATAATAGTTAGAAAAGAAGGGGAATGCTACAACATGGATTAACTTCGAAAACATGATGCTAAGTGAAATAAGCAAGACACAAAGGGACAAATATTGTATGATTCCACATATATGAGGTACCTAGAATAATCATGTTCATAGAGAGAGAAAATAGAAGAGTGGATACCAGGAACTAGAGGAAGAGGAGAGGGTAACTTATTGTTTAATGGGTACATACTTCCAGGATAGGACGATGAAAAAGTTTCAGAGATCAATAGTGGTCACAACTGTACAACAATGAGAATATGCTAAATGCCATTGAATTGGGCACCTAAAAATGGTTACTTAGGGGCACCTGGGTGACTCAGACAGTTGAGCATCTGATTCTTGATTTTGGCTCAGATCATGATCCCAGAGTCATGGGATCAAGCTCCACATCAGGCTCTGTGCTGAGTGTGGAGCCCACTTAAGATTCTCTCTCTCCTCTCCCTCTGCCCCTCTCTCCTCCACTCACTTTCTTTCTCTCTCTCAAAAAAAAAAAAAAAAAAAAGGTTAAGGGGCACCTGGGTGGCTCAGTTGGTTGAGCATATGACTTTGGCTCAGGTCATGATCTTGCAGTTTGTGGGTTTGAGCCCTGGATCGGGCTCTGTGCTGACAGCTCAGAGCCTGGAACCTGCTTTGGATTCTGTGTCTCCCTCTCTCTCTGCCCTTTCCCTCTTGTGCTCTCTCTCTCCCTCTCAGAAATAAATGAACATTAAAAAATTTTTAAATGGTTAAAATAGTAAGTTTTAGGGGCACCTGAGTGGCTCAGTTGGTTAAGAATCCAACTTTAGCTCAGGTCATCTTGTGGTTGATGGATTTAAGCCCCGTGTCAGGCTCTGTGCTGACTGCTTGTTTGGAGCCTGCTTCAGATTCTGTGTCCCCTTCTCTCTCTGACCTTACCCACTCATGCTCTGTCTCACTCTATCTCTCAAAAAATAAATAAATGTAAAAGAAAAAAATTTTTTAAAAAAGAAAAAAAGAAAATAGTAAGTTTTACATTATGTACACTTTATAACAATAAAAAGAATTTGAATTAAAAAATAAAATATTTAAATGTAAAAAATGGAAGGATCTCCCAAACATATTATTAAAATATTTATTTATTTGTTTATTTATTTATTTAAAGAAAGCATGAGTATAGGAGGAGCAGAGAGAGAGGGAGAGAGAATTCCAAGCAAGCTCCACACTGTCAGCTCAGGGCTCGATCCCACGAACTGCAAGATCATGACCAGAGCTGAAATCAAGAGTTGGACACCTGGGGTGCCTGGGTGGCTCAGTCAGTTGAGTGTCCAATTTTGGCTCAGGTCTGATCTCGCCATTTGTGAGTTCAAGCCCAAGTTAGGCTTTTTGCTGACAGCTCAGATCCTGGAGCCTGCTTTGAATTCTGTGTCTCCCTCTCTCACTGCCCCTCTCCCACTCACACTGTCTCTCCCTCTCTCTCAAATATGAATAAACATTAAAATAATTAATAAAAAAAAATTTGGACACTTAAGTGACTGAGCCAACCAGGTGCCCCTCCCAGACATGTTGTTAAATGATAAAGCAAATCATAGAATCATATGCAAACAAATAAGATTATCATAAACATATGTATAAATAGCTAATGCACATAAAAATACCTGAAAAGATACATACCAAACTATTAGAATAGTTTCCTCTAAAAAGGAAAATGTGATGAAGGGTGTAGGCAGGTGAGGCTGGAAATCACAGTATTTTCAAATTGTGTAAGTAAGTTTATAATGAGTATGTATTTATATACTGCTTTTCTAATTTAAAAAATTAATTTGTTAAAGAGTTATTATGGTATTACAAATATTTTCACAAGTGGGTTTAGATAATTTTCAATAATCTATAAAGACTCCATTGCTCAGATTCAGGTAGCAAGTACTTTAGCAAAGTGAAAAACTTGGAATGTATGTAAAGATGACATAATCAACCTAAATTCTAATGCTAATCTCATCTTCAATTATCAATTCACCAAGGGACAAGAGAATATGGATGCAATAACAAATCTATCAGCACTATGTGAAACGACTCTAAGAATTAAGTTGTCATGGGGTGCCTGGGTGGCTCGGTTAGTTAAGCATCTGACTCTTTGTTTCAGCTCAGGTCATGGTCTCATGAGTTCAAGCCCCACATAGGTCTCTGCACTGACAGCATGGAGCCCATTTGGGATTCTCTCTCTCTCTCTCTCTCTCTCTCTCTCTCTCTCTCTGCCCCTTCCTCTTTCTCTCAACATAAATAAACATTAAAAAAAGAAAAAGAAAAAGAAAAAGAAAAGAAATAAGTTGCCATTAGAAAGGGAAACATTCCTGTCCTACATAAATGACCTAAGTCTAATATACATTTCTGGCTGTTAACACTTACCCTATCCCGTCCAATTGGCAGTGGATGTGCTGTGTACATGTTTCTTTTGCCATCATAGCCAGGCTGCCGGTCACCAAATATTTGCATCTTGAAGTGCCGCACCATTGTGTCTACTACCTCTCTTAACAGTAATGGAGAGAGTGGCAGTTAGCTTTGAGAAAGGAAACTAGCACCACATTTAAATGAGTTCAAAACTACTTGGAAAAAGAGTCAAAGTTAGAATTGACTTTAGTAACTAAAAAATAGTTAACAATGGTCAACTAAAGAAAGGTAGCAACAAGTGAGCCAAGGCAGCTATGAGATGATAAGAGCAGGGAATAAAAAGCATAAAATGTATGGCATCCTCTCAAACTCTTGCTTTTCACAATCCTCTCTGATGATAAATATAGCCTTATGGGAATAACCTCTCTTTGGCATCTAAGTTTGGCAGGAATATTCGTAACTGAACTACGGTTAGGTTTGTTAGCAACTAAACATCCTTATTCAAGTATAATGGTTTCAGAAAAGAGAGTAGGCAGAAATTCAGAAATCTGAGGACCAATAAATCTAAGATGTTTCATACTCCAGAGGATAAGTCAATCCCTTTTCCAAATGCTTGTACTTTATTATTCTGTATACTGTCTTGCTTATTCCAACGTGCTCCTGAGAAGTGTAGAGAAGGAAATGTAAAATATCCTCATTCCATAAAGATTACCAATGTAGTTTCTTTTTAGAATGAAAGCCTTTCCCTCAATCAAACGAGCATAGCTTTACTTCAGTGTTCTTCTATATATGCCAGACCACTCTGCATGCAGGCTCTAGTTTCCTTGCAACTAGAGTATACAGTTTGAGATGGACAGATAAGTGTGTGAACTTTTGGAATGCTAAAGTCAATGAAAGTTCTATGTCTCACCAATGTCTAGTGAATGTTACATACAGGAACTATATCTTAAAAGCCAAAACATATTACAACTAGGGCATTAATATTCCGCAAATAAAATCTGTGGGAAAAGACATTAATTTATTAACTCAATCATGCAACTGAAAAAAACTGACAGAGAAATGCAGTATCATATATTACCAATTAACAAAGCTAACTTAAGGGGCACCTGGGTGGCTCGGTTGGCTAAGCATCCAGTTTTACTCAGGTCACGATCTCATGGTTCCTGAGTTCGAGCCCTACATCGGGCTATCTGCTGACAGCTCAGAGCCTGGAGCCTGCATCAGATTCTGTGTCTCCCCCTCTCTCTGCCCCTCTCCCGCGCATGCTCTGTCTCTGTATCAAAAATAAATAAACACTAAAAATTTTTTAAAAAACCTAACTTAAGAACAATACATTTTCATATTAAAAAGGTAAATTTTCAACTTACATTCTTATATTATAACCATAGTTCTATAGTGAAGAGATATTTTCACCTCTGTGAAATTTAATCTTTGCAACAATTTGATGAGAAAAGTAAGCCAATGATTATTGTCTTCATAGTAAATAGGAAAAAAATACTACTTCTCAGTAAATAGAAAATAAAAATACTACTTCACAGTAAATAGAAAAAAAAATCAGAATAGGCAAGTGATCTGCCCTTGGTCACACAGTGAATCAGTGGGAGAGCTGCATGACCTTGCCACGTTATAAGAAACAAATCTGTTCTTTGCATTTGTAAAATTATGAGAATCATAATACCTACCTCAAAAGTTTGCTGTATTAAGTAAATAACTATACATAGAATATTTATAACAGTGCTTGTCACACAATAACGCTACTTACTCTGGTGTGCTCATGGATAGGACTCCAAGGATCTTCCTCTCTTCTGAAGTATTAAATTTGTCCTTTTCACTGGATTATTTCCTTCAGCATACAGCTATCTTATAATTTCTCTCATCTTCAAAGAAATTAAGCTTCCTTGACCTGACTTCCTCCCCATTTGAACATCCCATTTCTCTGTTCCCCTTTGTGTCAAAGTCCCTTAAAGAAGTTGTCTCTAATTGCTCTTTCTCTGTCTCCCTTGAGCCTTCTCCACTACTCTTCCACCAAAACTATCTTATCAAGGTCTCCAGTGAGTGCCACAATGCTAAATTCTGTGTTCCTTAAACATGAGATGATAAATTCTTCCAACTTAAAACATCTTCTGTCCTTGCCTCCTTACTCTGTCCTGGTTTTCACCTATCACAGTGGCCTATCCATGCCAGTCTATACTCCTCATCTCCCTAATTTTTAAATAGTCGGGTGCTTAGAGTCTTCTTTTTCTCTTACATTTTTTTTCTCTAACCACACTCACTTCCCATATAATCTTACCCAGCTCAAGGCTTTAGTACCAATATGCTGATTACCTTCAAATGTCTGTCACCAGCTTGGACCTCTCCCCTGAATCCAACCTCATCTATTCAACTTTCTAGTCAACATCACCACTAGGATGTCTAATAGACATCTCAGCCCTAACATGCCCCAAAGGTTTCCTGATCTACCAGCCCTGTTGACTTCTCCCATAGTTTTCCCCATTCCAACAAATGGCAACTCCATCTTTCCATCTGCACAGGACAAAAACCCTGGGATCAATCATGACACATTTCTTCACTCATACCCCCAAAATATCTCAGTTGCTCCCCTAGCCCAATTCTCTATTATCTTTCCCTGTTTTATTTTTCCTCATAGCACTTATCACCAACTAACATGTAATACATCTTGTTTGCTTATTCGTTTATTTTTGGTCTTCTCCCCTATTGGAATATTAGCTCCTCAAGGGTAGAAACTTTTGCCTGTTTTGTTCATGTTGTATTCCCAGGATATAGAACAATACCTAGTAATAGTAAGCACTCAATAAAATATTCATTGAATGGATTAATGGTAGCCACTAACACCATTTCTATTGCAGTTGATTTCAGTTACATAATAGCCAAACAATTATGGGCTTGCATGAGATTAAACTATACCAGCAGCATAAAATATTGCACTTGACACCAAGCGCATTTTTAGAAAGCAAGGAACTTAATAGTATGGATTGCTTGAATATGATGGCATGAAATAGAAAAAAGAAATGTAGGTGTTCTTAGCATTTGTAAAGATAGCTACTACAAGACTATTTCTTCACACTTGGTAAATTCCTGCCATACAGATCAAAAGGCTTAAATTATCTCATCCAGACCCCTCTTGGGTAATGTTAGAATTAAACAGAACTTCTCTTTGAATTTACTTTTCTCAATATTCCAAGATGATTCTTCTGTCTTTACACTTACATTTTTCTCATGTCCAATACCAATACTTAATAATAAAATTAACTTTTAGATTTTTATTTTTTAAGATCTTATTTTTAAGTAATCTCTATATCCAATGTTGGGATCAAACTCGGTCTTGATTCTTGATCTTGAACCCTGAGATCAAGAGTTGCGTGCTCTATCAACTGTGCCAGCCAGATGCCCATGAATTTTCAGATAGTTCTAATTTCCCATACATACTAATGCTTCACCTATTTTTATTTTATTATTTGAATTTCTGCTACCATTGGACAATGAGAGTGACTTTCTCCTTCATTTGGTAAGTACTTACTGATTGGACAATAATGTATCCAGCACTCTGCTAGAATCTGTGGAGGATAACCAAGTATGAGACAACAAAGCTACTATCAAGAAACGTACCATCTTAGAGAAAAAACAAACCCTACATGTTGAAAGAATTTAGAGAACAATATGATATATAATAAATAGATTATATACATTTAAATACATAGAAATCTACTATTCTTAATCCTTACCTGTTGACTCTACGAGGCCGTTTTTCTGGTTTAATATCCACATCATAGTGATACACATCTATTTTAGGAATCTGAACCTGAAAATGATTGGCTAACAGTCGAATTGGTTTTCCAACAGTTCCAAGGCCAGGACGACGAGGTGGCTGAAACAGGCTGGATGGAGGTCCTGAAGAGATTGAAAGACATTTGATATGCTATTTGGTCATAAAGGATAATATTCCCTTCATGATCATGATGATGATAATAATAATAGACATAATTATTGAGATCTTATTATTCACTGAACATGCTCTGACATAAAGAGTTTGTGATATCTTTGAACTTCAGGTTTTCTAGATTTCTAAATATTTTGCAATGTTGCTAGCATTTTGAATATGGGGGACATCAAAATTACATAGACAGTATGAAGAATTCCTCTCAGATGTAGGCTACTGTATAAAATCTCCTATAAGCATCAGATCTATGGCTACACTTACAAAATTACATGTATTTTTAAAAAAGATTTTATTTTTAAGTAATCTCTACACCTGGTGTGGGGCTTGTAATCAAGAGTTGCATGCCCTATGGACTGAGCTAGCCCAGTGCCCCCAAATTATATGTATTTTAAAATAAAAAATAAAACTATCCCTAAACTCTAGGGACCATCAGCATGTTCAGGCTGGAGATGATCCATTAATCCTCCACAAACTAGCCTTCATTCTTATAGTTTTTACAGACAAGAGGAGATTAACTGCAGCTACATTTATTAATTTAGTTGCTAATTTAGATGCTGAAACAATATCAATAATGTTAGACTTTATAACCTAATGTTTTTAGAATCTGGACAATGTGACACTGCTTGATCATAATGTCTAATTTATTCATTTATTACATGTCAAACATGCACTGAAGATTTAGGAAAAAGAGCTTCTGCCTTCAAAGAACTTATAGTCTTGACCAGTAGTTCTCAATGTGGGAGAGATATTGTAACCCAGGAAACATTTGACAAATGATTGGAGACATTTTTTGTTGTCACAACTCAGAGGGTGCTATTGACATATAGTGGGCAGGGGGTAGATATATAGCTAAACACCCTACAATGCACAGGACAGCCCCTACAACAAAGAAGTATCCATCCAAAATATCAGTAGTGCAGAGGGTGAAAAGTCCTGGTCTAGACACAGCAGTCAACCCAAATTATTCCATTGATGGTTGACAAAATATCTCACAAAAAGAAAAAATTCTATAAGCTAAAGAAATTGCATACTTTTCCCTCTCAAAATTTCAATGTACATTATTGTATTAAATTTTCTAATGAGTTTTATAATAAATAACCCTAATAATTTACCTGACTTATTTTTTCCCTAAACTCTCTGTTTTTAAAATCAAGTATCTATTAATATTCAGGAGATAAGGATTTGAGAAAACAAAGACTGGGTAATATTTGTCTATAGGAAACCTTACTTCTTTTTGATGATAATGTCAAGTAGACACTGGCCTAAAAAGTAAACATCTTTTCTGTTACAAATAGGTGGTGAGTAAAGTGGGCTGAGATTACAATGGAAAATTACAACAGGTTCTTATTGCCAAGGCATTTCGCCAAGAACAAAGACAATTCACTGAGAGAAAACTTTGAAGCAATACGTTATTTTGATTCAACATCACTTACGAAAATCAAAGCAAACCTTTTAAAGAAATGTGTGTTGACAGATCTCCATATACCAATTTTTAAAGTATTGAAAATCTTCTCATAGATTAAATTTATGGTTCATTCTTTCTCTAAATTCTAATCCTTCAAAACTCAGGTTAGGTGTGTGACTTCCTTTGGAAAGACTTTCGGGAAGGCTTCCAGACGAGAAGATGCATCGTTGGTGTACCCAAGACCTTCTGTATAAGGGAGTATGTAGCACAAGTACATAGAAACAATGTGTTAAATTACTGTCTCAGCCAGGGGGCTGTAAATTCTTAGAAGAAATGGACCTCCAATTCACTGTTACCACCTCAATCCGTAACTTAATGACTATAGCACATTATAATAATTCAATAAATGTTGAATCGAACCGTACAGGCATAGCTCATTTAATTGCACTTTACTGTGCTTTGCAGATACTGCGACTTTTACAGATTGAAGGTTTGTGGCAACCCTGCACTGAGCAAAGCTATTGACACTATTTTTCCAGCCATAGCACTTGCTCACTTCATGTCTCTGTGTCACATTTTGGTCATTCTCACAACATTTGAAACTTCTTCATTATGATTATATTTGTTAGGTGATCTGTGATCAGTTTTCGCTGAGTTGCTATTGTAATGGTTTTCAGGTGCCACAAACTGTACCCATATGAGACAGCAAAGTTAATCCATAAATGTTGTGCGTTCTGGCTGCTTCACTCACTGGCCATTCCCTTCTCTCTTCCTCTCTGAGCCTTCCTATTCCCTGAGACACCACAATACTGAAAGCAGGTCAATTAATAACCCTACAATGGCTTCTAAGTGTTCAAGTGAAAGGAAGAGTCCCACATCTCTCACTTTCAATCAAAAGCTAGAAATGATTAAGCTTAGTGAGGAAGGCATGTCAAAAGCCAAGTTAGGCTGAAAGTAGGCCTCTTGTGCCAAGTCAGTCAAGTTGTGAATACAATGAAAAAGTTCTTGAAGGAAATTAAAAGTACTGCTCCAGTGAACATGCGAATGTCAGGAAGGCAAACAACGTTATTGCTCATATGAAGAATTGTCTTAGTAATCTGGATAAAAGATCAAAACGGGGACACCTGGGTGGCTTAGTCTGTTAAGTATCCAACTTCGGCTCAGGTCATGATTTGTGAGATTGAGCCCTGTGTGGGGCTCTGCACTGACAGTGTGGAGCCTGCTTGGGATTCTCTCTCTCTCTCTCTCTCTCTCTCTCTCTCTCTCTCTCTCTCTCTCTCTCTCTCTCCCGCTCCTTGACTTGTGTGTTCTCTCTCTCTCTCAAACTAAATAAACTTTAAAAAAAATACATCAAAACAAACACAAAATTCCCTTAAGCCAAAGCCTAATCCAGAGCAAGACCCTAACTCTCTTCATTTCTGTGAAGGCTGAGAGAGGGAAGGAAGTTGCAGAAGAAAAGTTTGAAGCAGAAGAGGTTGGTTTCTCAGGTTTAGGGAACAAAGCCGTCTCCATAACATAAATATGCAAGGTGAAGCAGCAAGTGTTGATGCAGAAGCCGCAGCAAGTTATCCAGAAGATCCAGTGAAGATAATTAAGGGAGGTGTAGATGAAATAGCCTTATACTGGAAGAAGATGTCATTTAGCACTTTCATAGCTTAGAGAGAATAAGTCAATGCCTGGCTTTGAAACTTCAAAGGACTGATGGATTCTTGTTAATGGCTAATGCAGCTGGTGACTTTAAGTTGAAACCAATGCTCATTTACCAATCTGAAAATCCTAGGGCCCTTAAGAATTATACTAAATCTACTCTGCCTCTGTTCTATAAATGAAACAATAAAGCCTGGATGACAACACATTTGTTTATAACATGGTTTATTGAATATTTTAAGCCCACTGTTGAGATTTACTACTCAAACAAAAAGATTTCTTCCAAAAGGTTACTGCTCATTGACAATGCACCTGGTCACCTAAGAGCCCTGAGAGCCATATACAACAGGATTCGGGCTTTCATGCCTCCTAACACATCCTTTCTGCACCCCATAACTCAAGGGGTAATTTTGACTTTCAAGACTTATTATTTGAGGAACACATTTTGTAAAGCTATGGTTGTCATAGATAGTGATTCCTCTGATAGATCTGGACAAAGTAAATTGAAAACTCTTTGGAAAGGATTCACCATTCTCGATCATGAAGAACATCCATGATTCATGGGAAGTGGTCAAAAAATCAACACTAACAGGAGTTTGAAACAAGTTGATTCTAACCCTCGTGGATGACTCTGAGCAGTTTAAGATTTCAGTTGAAGGAAGTAGCTGCAGATGTGGTGGAAATAGCAAGAGAACTAGAATGAGAAGTGGTGATGTGGCTTCTCCACAGATGTGGCTAAATTGCTACAATCTCATGATAAAACTTGAATAGATGAGGAAGGGGTGCTTCTATAGATGAACAAAGAGAGGAGCCTGGGTGGCTCAGTCAGTTAAGCATTCAACTCTTGATTTTGGCTCAGGTCATAATCTCACAGTTTGTGAGTTTGAGCCCTGTGTCAAGATGTGCTGACAGCACAGGGCCTGCTTGGGATTCTCTCCCTGTCCTTCTCTGCCCCTACCCTTGCTCTCCTCTATCTCTCAAAGTAATAAATATTTTTAAAAACTAAATGAACAAAGAAAGTGATTTCTTGAGATGGAATCCACTCCTGGTGAAGATGCTATGAAGATTGTTGAAATTACAACAAAGGATTGAGAATACATAAATTTAGTTGATAAAGCAGTGAGTGGCAGGGTTTGAGAGAGAGACTCCAATTTTGAAAGATGTTCTACTATAGGTAAACTGCTATCAAACATCACAGTATGCTACAGAGAAACCATTTGTGAAGAGTCAATTGATGTGGCAAACTTCATCATTGTCTTATTTTAAGAAGTTGCCATCGCCATGCCTAACTTCAGCAACATCACCCTGGTTGTCAGCAGCCATCAATGTCAAGGCAAGACCCCATACCAGCAAAAAGATGACTCACTGAAAGCCCAGATGATGGTTAGCACTTTTTAGCAATAAAGTATTTTTTAATTAAGGCATGTACTCTTTTTTAGACATCATGCTATTGCACACTTAGACTACAGTATAGTGTATACATGACTTTTTATTTTATTTTATTTTTTTAAGTAGTTTATTGTCAAATTGGTTTCCACACAACACCCAGTGCTCTTCCCCATAAGTGCCCTCCTCCATCACCACCACCTCTTTTCCCCCTTCCCCTTCCCCTTCAACCCTGTTTGTTTTCAGTATTCAATAGTCTCTTAAGTTTTGTGTCCCTCTCTCTCCCCAACTTTTTCCCTCTTTCCCTCCCCATGGTCCTCCATTAGGTTTCTCCTATTCTCCTGTTACACCTATGAGTGCAAACATATGGTATCTGTAAACATGACTTTTATATGCACTGAGAAATAAAAAAAAATTCATTTGACTTGCTTTGCTGTTATATTTGCTTTTTTGTGGTGGCCTGGAACTGAACCCGTAATATCTCCAGGGTATACCTGTACCAATCATCTTTGTGGCAGCTCTAGATAGAAACCAAACAGAAACCCAGTCATTCATAAAACCCAGGAATTGACTAATATTTTTCATTAAAGCAAAAATACATAATTTATACGAAAATATTATTGCTTGGAGTTGAGTTCCACTTCTGGCATAGAAGGGATATACTCTAAGGCACCTGGGTGGCTCAGTAAGTTAAGCACCCCATTTAGGCTCAGGTCATGATCTCATGGCTCATGAGTTCAAGCCCCATCTCAGGCTCTGTGCTGACAGCTTAGAGCCTGGAACCTGCTTCAGATTCTATGTCTTCCTCTCTCTCTCTGCCCTTCTCTTCTCATACCCTCTCTCTCTTTCTCTCTCTCTCAAAAATAAATAAAAATAAAAATAAACAAAGTTAAAAAAAAGAAAGGATATACTCTAGGTGTGGTAAGACATTTAAAAACAAGGCAAAAGATAAATAATAATAATAATAATAATAATAATAAATAATCATAGGTGACAGTCATACTGAATTAACCCAATTAAATCAGAGATAAGTCAGCACTGCATATTCCAAGGTACACTTAAGCACTCATTGTATCATAAATCCAGCTTTATGATAGAAATTCAGAAACAGAATTCTGGGGCAAATGACTTGCCCAAGGACATATGACTTTGATTTTAAATTGTGACTAGAATTTAGGTTTCCTAATTCCTAGTCTAGTACTTTTTCTTCCTCAATGTACTTCACAATCCTGTGTTATCTATACCTCTCTGAAACACTTGACACCAAAAGAGACAGAGGCAGAGGAAATGAAAGAAGTGGGGTTAATGGAGAAAGACAGATAGTGTGTTCCTTTTCTTTGGTAAGAGAGAAAAGCTAGGAGGTGAGTGGTCATTTCTTTGAATAAGTTTAGGAGATTTATCTAGAAAACTGTAATCTGAAATTTCCTCAAAGCTGATTTCTTTGAATTTAGCAAACCAGTTACAAAGAAAATGAAGCACAGTGGCTATGGCAAAACCAAATTGTGTAGGTTTCAATCCTGGTTTTACCACCCCTTAACCACATGATCTTGGGCCAGTTTCTTAGTCACTGTGTGCCTCAGTTTCCTCATCTATAAAATATGGGAAGTGTGGTAATAATAGCGTCTATTTCAATAAGCAATTGTGAGGATTCTATTAGATAATGTATATATAAGGCTTAACACAGTACCTGATAATAGTAAGTGCTCAATAAATGTTAACTGTTATGATTGTACTTGAATAACTATTATAATCAGTGCTCAAAGGTCCCTGGGCCTTTGGTAATAATGATAATGGGAGTATCTCCAAAGTTTGGGAGAAAGTCAGAAGATTACATCTTCTGAAAAGGAAACAAATATTACTCAACACAGATTGAATAAAGTCAGCCTTAAAAGAAGAGGGCAGGGCCCCTGAGTGGCTCAGTGGATTAAGCGTTGGACGTAGGCTCAAGTCATGATCTGATGGTTAGTGAGATCGAGCCCTGCATCAGGTTCTGTACTGACAGCTCAGAACCTGGAGCATGCTTCAGATTGTGTGTCTCCCTCTTCCTCTCTAAGCCTCCCTGCTAACACTCTGTCTCTCTCTCTCAGAAACTGATAAACATTAAAAAATATTTTTTAAAATGAAGAAGAGGGCAATAGACTAGGAATCAGATGACCCAGACTCATCTGCATTTCACCTCTCAGCCTTAAGACCTTGATGAAGTCACTTAAGCCCTCTTAATCTCTACTCATCTGTAAAATGGGGCTAATGTCTGTCTCACCTACCTCTCAGAGTATCAAAAATGAGCAAAGAGCTATGAAAGCAGCTTCCAAACTGTAAAGCACTGTTAAATAAACATTATTAATATAGTCAAAATAAATGGTAATCTGACTGAATATATTCCTAAGTTATTATTGCCAGAAACCAAAATATGTGAGGGGAGAATATAGTAAGATTAAGAACGCTTCAGTGATTTTTAAGTGAGGAGGGCAGAAAGCACTAGACTAGAGTGTTTCAACAAAGCTGAAATGCTTCTCTTGGTCCTAAAAGAGCCTGGGTAAAATATCCCACAAGACTATCAACTCCCTTTGCTCCAATTCTATGCTCAGCAAGCAGCTTATTATTAATTGGGTTTCCAAGATACTGTGACACCAGAAAAGGAGTGTGCTAGACAGCAGACAAGAAAATATTCCAGTCAACAGGAAAGATCTATGTGACATTTTAATGTATCCATTTGTGGCTTTAAAATGTGATTAGTGAAAACTTTTCCACAATCCTGAGCGAACTAATAAATCTTCAAATCTGCAAAAGCTAAAACCAAGTTAAGAAACAAAGTCCCTAGACCATTCCTAACTCTACTAGGTTGATCTTTTCCATAAAATTCAGTTTGTACACACAGTTAGTTACATAGTCTCTTCCAGCATCAGCTCATAAAATGCAACAGTTCCTTCAATTATGAATTACCAATACATTTGTGGAATATCTACAATGCATTAGTCTCCACAATAAGACTGCTCACATACATTATCTCATTTCATTCTCACAACAATCTTGCAGCACATAATTATTATTACCCTCATTTTATAGATGAGGAAATGAAAGTTCAAAGGAATTAAGTATTTTGCCCAAGGTTATACAACTATTAAGTTACTAGATTGGATTTGGACAGAAGTCTGTTACATTCCTAAAGACATGATCATGCCTTTACCTGGGGGACATAGCTGAAGGAACCCTGCAGTCATACTCAGACTGAAGTTTATCAAAATAATATTAATGTCACAAAACCAACTTATTTTTAAAAGTCATATGAAATTTGATTATGGAGGCCTGTAAAAAATACTGTAAGCAGCCAATTAAGGTAGGGCTTAGTCATTCAGCTATGTAAAGAGGTTCTAAGTAAACAAACCAGCAGAGTTTCCAAACTCAAAAGGCAAAGTGAATTTTCTGTGCACTAAAAAAGTGAAATGCCCTACAACTAAGTCCACTATGTAGATAGGGTTTGATATTAAAGTTAATTCTGTCACAGGCTCTAAACCCTGCCCTACTTAGCCCAGGCATTAGAAATCTGTTGTGGTTTGAGGTGGGGGCACCAAGATCCCAGTCTGTAGCACATTTGTTATAACATGGAATGGTTCCTTTGGTATGGGCCAACTGGGGGAGATAAACTCAGGTCATTCATCAAGATGGGGAATTACAGTTTCCAAAGCACTTTCCCCTTCATTTGATCCTCACAACCACCTATAACGCAGTTAGAAGAGAACTCAGGGCATTAAAGCTTATGCTAGAACGGGCTTGCTGGTAACTCGCCTGTCACTAAGGTGCTAGCCCTGATCACTCTGGGACTGTCGCACAGACTAACAGAGGCATAGGACCATATCTCCCAAGACTTCAGGGCCTTCGAGAAAGGGAGGGTACTTTGCCCCTTGGCCTTTGGGGGTCATAAGAAGTATTTGGGCGAAGTTCTTCTTCCTTATCTGAGGGCTCCGGACTGTCTACCAGTGCAAAAAAAACCAACCAAACAAACAAACAAAAAAAACCCCACAGGTGTGGCCCCATGCTAAGAATATCCCTGGAAGTTCAAGGGGGTCCTTCCTGGTCCAGTCCAGGCCAGGCCTCAGCTGAGCAACTGGCACAGATCATTCCTTCTGAGGCCCAAACTGAACTGCCTCAACCCTGGAGCGCAGACCACTGCCGTGAGGTTGGGATAGGTCTCCACTCTGCCTGGGGACCCGGACCTCCATCCTGGGCCTGCCTCCCTTAGACCTTGAGACCTGGTTCCTCTCTCCAGGCTGGGGCGCGGTCTCCGCCCCCCGAGGCCCGGGTCAGCTCCCTCCGCCTTGTGCTGTGGGTCACGGATCCCCTTCCCCCAGGCCTGACGGCCCGAACCCAGGTAAGCAAGGGCCGGGGGCGGGGGGGGTGAGGGGGGGGTGACACGCGGAGCGACAGGCCCTCCCACCCGCCCGTCCGACCACCAGTCCCGGGACCGCCACCCGGCCCCGGCCCGAGCACGCTCCTCACCGGGTCCCAGCGCCTCCATGGCGGCGGCGGGGGCCGCCTCGCCTCGGTCCCCGGC
>NC_043707.1:115043288-115248014 GCF_006229205.1 Suricata suricatta
GCGGGGGCGGGCGCGCGCCCGGAGGGGGCAGTGCCCGAAGGACGTGTCAGTTGCGCGCGCGCCCGCCCGCACTGCTCTGTAGTTCAGGGCGGCCAGGCTGGGCAAACGCTGTGGGGTCTTCGCGCCGTGGTCCCAGAGCCACCCGGCAAACAGTGCCCCGCAAAAGACCGGGATTCCAGAGCCCGCGGATACACAGGCACAGTTCTCCACTTCTGTGGGTGGAAAGTGTCCTATGATTCACGTCAGGCACCTCTCCTTCACCTCTCCTTCTTCCTTTCCCCTCGGACCCCTTCTTTCTCTTCTGTCTCCTCTTTCTCCACTGTCCTGGGACAGAAAACACCAGGGTCAGCACAGATGCAGAATTTTTCCTCCGTTGCTTCATTCTAATCGCGCTTCCAGTTGCCCTTCCCTCCCCATGTAGCCCGAAAGCACCCGGGAATGGACCACAGTACATGATGCATGCTCATTGTCTTACTAGTCCCCACAACAAGCACCTCTGGTCAGCAAGTCACTAGTCACCTCAGAAGGGCAAGTCTTGCTTTCTCCGATGACTTCCTCTTAGCAGCCAAGAGCCAAGAGAGCAACACCCATTCCAGGACGACATTGCCAGCCCCGCAGGACCAGCGCCTTTAGCGCCTTTAGCTGTAACTTTTGAGTTGGAGAGCACAGCACTACAGGCTAAGAAGAAGTTTCTATCTAGTCAGCAGAATGAGGGAGCCTTCTGCTCACTTGTTAGAAAGATACAATGTGTATGTGCTGTATTAGCTAGCTAGGGCTGCCATCACAAAGTACCACAGACTGAGTGGTTTAAACAACAGAAATTAATTTCTCCCAGTTCTGGAGGCTGGACATCCAAGATCAAGGATTGGTTTCTTCAAGATCTCTCTTTTTTTTGCTTGTTAGACAACCCTCTTCTCGTCTTCACATGATCATCCCTCTGTACATGTCTATGTCAAAATGTCCTCTTACTATAAGGACACCAGTTGTGCTGGATTAGGGTCTGATTTAAAGACTTCGTTTTTAACTTAATTATTGCTTTAAAGACGTTATCTCCAAATACAGTCACATTCTGAGATAGTGGGGGGTAAGGATTTCAGCATATGAATTTTGAGGGGAACACAGGTCAGCCCATAACATGTAAAATGAGATATTCATTTGAGCACCTACCATGTGCAGCCAGACAACCAGTTAATTCTTGCATGTAATGATTAAAAATGTTAGGGGCACACCATGGCCAGACACTGTATTATGGACTTTACATGTCGTTTAATCTTCACAACCATGTGTAAGTTAGGTATTTTTCAGGAAGGTATTTGTACAGATGATGAAACTGGAGCTCAGGAAAGCTAAGGAAGTCAGTCTCTGCATTATATGATGCGGCAGTGATGGATAGAAAAATTGGAATTCTAAATTCTGCATACTAGTTCTGGCTGGTTCCATCCCTGACTGGCTATGCAAGTGGGACTTTTAATTGAGTTACTAGATTCTATAGTAACTGAAAACATACATATTCTAAGTTCTTTCCATAGCACCATGCTACTTCTCTGCTAAACTAGACATTAAATGGTAACAATAATAAGGGACAGCAAATTTGAAGAGGAGGAAGTATTCACTAAATGAGCAGACTGGTTTACAGCTAAGAGGGTAAGAAAAACCAACTAGAGGTCGATCTTTGAGTTAAAGCTGGTAATCAACTCCCTTCTTCTCCATTTCAGGCTAAATTCCTCCCACAGTTTAAACAGTGGTGGTGGCTTCCAACTTGAGGCTGACTTTCCCTCTTGCACTTCCTAACAAATTTCACCCCATGTTCTATTTGGTACCCTGAGCAAAGACAATATAGCTTGTTTCCTGTACTGAAAATAGCCTCAGAAACCTGGGTATGAAATGTATTGACCCTGTAGTTTCAGTTGGAACTGCAGAACCTCAATCCCTCTCAGTCTGTCATTCTTGACCACTCTGATCATCTATATTCTCACTTCCAAACTCACTCTAGCACCCAATGCCCCCTTTCCCAAGACCCTTCTGACTGAGCCCTCCCATACCAATAGTCAGTAACTCCCCTGAGCCTTGGCCTGTTCAGCAGGCCCTTCCTCCACTTCCTGCTGTGGCTGAGAAGAAGCCAGGCCCCAAAATACCACTTCCCTCTCAGCTCTTTCTGATGGTGGTTGCTCATTCTCCCACATCCCACACATCTATAGGACAGGGTGGGGGTGGGTAGAGAATTAGCATTATATTTGCCCCCTTTGCCCCAAACCTTGAATTCTCATTCTCATATTAAAACCACTTGCTGGGCACCTGGGTGGCTCAGTCAGTTAAGTGTCCGACTCTTGATTTTGGCTCAGGTCATGGTCTCATGGTTCAAGGGATTGAGTCCTGTGTCAGGTTTCAGATTTTCTCTAAATAAATAAAGAAAGAAATATTTAAAAAACAAAACAAAACAAATGAACAAAGAAACTTGCCATCTGGCCTAACCACCATAGGGCCTCCCTTGGTGGTATAATTAATTTAGCCATTCGTCTTATGTTTAGTCCAGGCTTAGCTCCCATTATTATAACTCCTTGAAGGCAAGACTTTTGCCTTATTTGGGTATTCAGGTTTGTGTTTCTGTTGCCTAACACATTATCTGGCACCAAGTGCCTGCTCAGGGGAATTTATGGGATGAATGAATGAATGATCAAGTAATGTATAAATACCAGGAACTAGAAATAGTCCAATGGAGGTGCCTCGATGAAAAACTGGGTGAACTTCCAGCTTCTTCAGAGCATAGATTTTCAAATCTGATGACCCTGAGTTCAAATCTCAGTTCAACAACATACTAGCTCCAAGTACCTGGGACAAGTCCCTTCATCTACTGCTAAAAGGAGGACATTAAATCAAATATGTACATGTTCCTGTGTATCTGGCACAAAGTAAGTGCCCAATAGTCACTAATGTTTTCCTCCCTTCCCTCCTCCTTCCCCCACTCAGCTAAAAGCTGCTCCCCTACCACTCTCTTGCTGTCCTTTGAGAGACATAGAACCCAAGATCTCAGCTCAGTCCAAGAGAGGGGAGCAAAACTGTCAGGGACTGACAGCATGTTTACACATCCTTTACCTGACCACCAGAGGACAGGGACTTGGCTCACCCATCCGGGGGTGAGAGCCAGAACATGATCACTCAAGGTTTATGAATGGAACTAAACCTCTCGAATGTGTCAATGCTCCCCTGAGACAAGATCAAGCCAGAGGGAGCTTCTCTAGTGGACACTGTACCAGAAGGCAGGGTTCCAGCCCACAGTGCTGTTGTGACACTCTAACCCTTGTCTGGGCCACCGGTCTCTTTTGATGTTTTGACTCGCTGGCCTCTACTCACAGGAATAGTCAAGTCTGGAGCTTAGAAGTTGGGGAAGAGCTTCTTGACAATTGATCAAGGGCTTACATTCTTTTTTTAGCTGGGGAACCCCTTATTCAAACAAAAATCTCAAGTGAGAGCTGAAGTGGAGCCACTTGGCTGAGGAGGAGAGGAACCCGCATTGGACACTACTGAACCAGACCAGCTTGCCAAGAGACACCACCTGGCATTCGAATGAAATTTCTGCCCACCTGCTCCTACTGCACTGGCTGCCTTTTGCATTTCTTTTTTACTGGGATAAAATTCACATACTATAAAATTTGCCATTTTAAAGTGTAAATTTCAGTGGTTTTTAGGGTATTCACAAGGTTGTGCAATCCTCACCACTATCTAATTCCAGCACATTTTCATCATCCAAAAAGAAACCCTGTACCCGTTAGGAGTCACTCCCCCTTCCTTCCTCTTCCCAGCCTCTGGAAACCACTAATTTACTTTCTGTCTATGGATTTCCCTGTTCTGGACATTGCATATAAATGGAATAATACAATATGTGCTTTTTTGAATCTAGTTTCTTTAACATACCATAGTGTTTATAAGGTTTATCCATATACCAGTACTTCATTGCTTTTAAGGCCAATCTGTATTTCAAAGAATCTCTGCAGCAGATTTTGCACAATTACCCTTGAAAACTGTTAACTTTTTTGGGAGCTCAATAGGAAGGTTCAACTTTTTTTTCACTTACTGCTCGCTATTAGCATCGATACTGCAGCATAACAGTTTCCAAGAGATATCTGAGCTGCATGGATGTGGCAGAATGAGGTAAGGCTCAGGTGCATGGATGGTGGGCTATTTCTTCCACCTGTTCTTGTAGGAGTCCCACTTGGCTGAGAAGCCCTGGGTTGGGCTGATCTTCAAGTCGAGCATCCGAAAATTCAACATTTTAAACATGGCAGTACTGGAAATTTTGACAAGACTTTTACTCAGTACTTAAATATGTATAAATGTACGTAAGACAAACCTAATAAGCATGACCTGGGGAAATGGTCAGAAGTTCTATTGTGTTTTTGGCCTTGAGAGTAACAAGTGACTAGAACCTGCCATGGCAACAGGCTTTAAAAGGACTTAAAAAGACACTGTCTCAACTGTGGTGTTAGCACCAGCCAACTCTCTGTACATTTGCTAGCTTGTAGTTTTCTAAGACTGAGTAAACTTCTTATTTTTAGAAAATGGAGGTCTGGTTTGTAACTTTTTTTGTACTTAATTCGGTAATACTCTTTTCCACAAACCACTATCTACTTTGTGAACTGTTAGTCATCTTTTATTTGGTAAATTATGAAGTGGTGTAAATTTGTACAGTTCATGTATATTGATGGCGGCAAAGTTGGAAAGATTTCTGTCTTTTGGATGGAAAATTGTTCTTCTCTTTATGATAAATTGTTTCTTATCTTGGCATTAAAAATAGTTCATTGCTTTTAAAGCTGAATAATATTCCATTGTATGTATGCACCATATTTTGTTGATCTATTCATCAGTTGATGGACATTTGGATTGTTTTAGTTTTTTAGCAATAATAATGCTGCTATGAACACCTGTTACAAGTTTTTATATGGATACATATAAGTTTTGTGTAAATATATGAGTTTTCAACTTTTCTGGGTATGTACCTAGGAGTAGAATTGCTGGATTGTATGGTGGCTGTATGTTTAATTATTTGAGGAAATGTTTTCCACGGTAGCTACACTATTTTATATTCCCATCAGCAATAAGTGAAGGCTCTAATTTCTCCACATTCTTGTCAATATTTGTTATTTTCATATTTAAAAAATTATACCTATCCATGTGGGTAGAAAGTGGTATCTCACTTTATATTTGGTTTGCATTTCCCTAAGAAGTGATGGCATTGAGCAACTATTTATGTGTTTATCGGTCATTTGCTTTGAAGAAATGTTGATTCAAATCTTCTGTTCTTTTTAAAACTGAGTTATTTAGGGATGCCTGGGTGGCTCAGTTGGTTGAGAGTCTGACTTGGGCTCAGGTCATGATCTTCCGGTGCATGAGTTTGAGCCCCGTGTCGAGCTCTGTGTTGACAGCTCGGAGCCTGGAGCCTCCTTCAGATTCTGTGTCTCCCTCTCTCTGTGCACCTCCCCTGCTCATCTCTGTCTCTCTCTCTCTCTCAAAAATAAAGATTAAAAAAATTTTTTAACTGAGTTATTTATCTTTCTTCTTATTGAGTTGTAGGAGTCCTTTATACATTTTAGATATTAAAAATTTTTTTTTAATGTTTATTCATCTCTGAGAGACAGAGCATGATCAGGGCGGGGTGGAGAAAGAGAGATATACAGCATCTGAAGCAGGCTACAGGCTCTGAGCTGTCAACACAGAACCTGACATGAGGCTTAAACCCATGAACTGTGAGATCATGACCTGAAGCACGGACAGGAGCCCCTAGATCCTTAAGTCTGTTTATTTTGAGAGAAAGAAAGAGTACACATGCACATTTGCAGGGGAGGGACAGGGAGAGAGGGAGAGAGAGAATCCCAAGCAGGCTCTCTGCTGTCAGCACAGAGCTCAATGCAGGGCTCCAACTCACAAACCGTGAGATCATGATCTGAACCAAAATCAAGAGTCAGATACTTAGTCTACTGAGCCACCCAGGTGCCCCTATACATTTTAGATCTAAGTCCCTTATCATATATATGGTTTATAAAACTTTTCTCACATATTGTGGGATGTCATTTCATTTTCTTTACGGTGTCCTGTGAAGCACAAAAGTTTTAAATTTAGACAAGGTCCAATTTTTCTTTGATTGCTTGTGCTTTTTTGTTATCATATCTAAGAAACCTAGTCCAAAGTCATGAAAATTTATTCCTATGTTGTCTTTTAAGCATTTTAGAGTTTTAGCTCTTCCATTTAGATCTTTGATCTCTTTGGAGTTTACTTTTGTATATTGTGGGAGATAGGGTTGAAATTCTTTCTTTTGCATGTGGATGCACAGTTGTACAAGTACTATTTGTTTAAGACTGTCCTTTTCCTCATGGTCTAGCGCCCTTATCAATCAACTGCAAATGTAAGGATTTATTTTTGGGCTTTCAATTCCATTTTTTCAATCTTTGTTTTTTGTTATGCTAATATCACACTGTCTTGATTACTGTAGCTTTGTAGTTTAGAAATCGGGAAGTGTCAGTCCTCCAACTTTGTTCTTTCTCAAGATTTTTTTGGCTCTTCTGGATCTCTTGCATTTCCAGATGAAATTTAGGATCAGCTTGTCCACATATGCAACAACAACAACAACAAAAAAGCAGTTGGAATTTTGATAGGGATTGCATTCAATCTGTAGATTAATTTGGGGATTATTGCCATTTTATTAGTATTAAATAATCCAATCCATAAGCACAGGATATATTTTCATTTATTTAGGTCTTCTTTAATGTCTTTCAACAATATTTTGTAGTTTTCAGAGTGCAAATTTTATATTTATTTGGTTGAATTTACTACTGAGTATTTTACTCTTTTTGGTGCTAGTATAAATGGAATTGTCTTCTTAATTTCATTTTTGGATTATTCATTGCTAATGTGTAGAAATACAATTAAGGGGCAGGCACCTGACTGGCTCCATCGCAAGAGCATGTGACTTGATCTTGGGGTCATGAGTTTGAGCCTTATGTTGGGTGTAGAGATTACGTAAAATAAATAAAAATTTTAAAAAGATATATAATTTATTTTTATATGAACCTTGTGTCTACAACCTTACTGAATTTGTTTATCACCTCTAGCAGTTAATTTGTGTGTGTGTGGATTTTTAGCATCTTCTATATGTAAGATCATGTTATCTGCAAATAGAGATAGTTTTAATTTCTCTTTTCCAATAGGGATGCTTTTTCTTTTATATTCTTGATTAATTGCCCTAAATCTCTAGTACAATGTTGAATACAAGTGACTTTTTTTTTTTCTAAACAAATCGGTGGTTACCAGAGGGGAGGTAGGTGAGGAGAGGGGGAAGTAAGTGATGGGGATGAAGGAGTGTACTAGTTGTGATGAGCACTGGGTATGGTATGGAAGTGTTGAATCACTATATTGTACACCTGAAACAGACATTACACTGTATGTTAACTAACTGGAATTTGAGTCAAAACTTAAAAAAAAAAAAAGCAGTTGTCCTCTTTTCTATTTTGCAAGCAGCTTTCTACACATTCACGGTCTAGGACCAGGAATAAAGAGACTTAGCGACTATATTTTCCATCTCTGTCAATAACATGGCGCAGCCACCAAGGAGAACAGTACATGAGGCTTTGACAACCAAATCAATTAATATGCTTGCTTCTAGGGGTGCCTGGGTGGCTCAGTCAGTTCAGCGTCTGGCTTCGGCTCAGGTCGTGATCTCACAGTTTGTGGGTTCTAGCCCCGCATCTGTGCTGACAGCTCAGACCCTGGGGCCTGCTTCGGATTCTGTGTCTCCCTCTCTCTCTGACCCTCCCCTGCTCATGCTCTCTCTCTCTCTCTGTCTCTCAAAAATAAATTTAAAAAAATATGTTTGCTTTTACTTTCAGCCTTTATTTCTCCTATGCTTTTGAATTGGGACAATTAACTTTTTCTCTCTCTCGTCTTTAAGATGAAATAAAGAGAATGAATTAGGGAATTTAGATTTGAATTCCAGTTCTATATTGTAATTTTCAAATTTTAATTCTATGGGCCACTTGACATTGTCACCTTACCTCTCTGAACCTCAGCTTCCTCATCTGTGAAATGGAGAGAGGGTTCATAGGGTTCATAGGGTTATAGAGAAAATCAAAGAAGATAATGATTGGAAAGCACCTAACACAGTGTCTGGGACTTAGAAAGAGCTCAAAATATGCCCAGTCCTTTTGACTATCTCCCCAACCCTGAACAAGCCTTGTTTACCTACAGATTGGGAAAAAATTATTAATTTATTATTTTTTTTAATATTTATTTTTGAGAGAGAGAGTGTGTGTGTGATTGGGGGAGGGTCAGAGAGAGAGGGAGACACAGAACCCAAAGCAGGCTCCAGCAGGGTTGGAACTCCCAAACTGCAAGACCATGACCCGAGCTGAAGTTGGACGCTCAACTGACTGAGCCACCCAGCCACCCCAAGAATTACTAGTTTAAAAAACACTTTTCTAATGCTTAGACTTATCCAAAGGGAAGGACTTTCAGGAAGTAGTGAGCTCCAGGCTCTGAGATTATTGAAGAAAGTTTTAAATGATGAAACAGTAAGGTCAGATGACTTTTGTGATTCTTGAGAGTCTATTAAGTTAATATGAAAATACTCATTGATTTATATGTTAAAGCTTATTTATTTATTTTGAGAGAGAGAGAGAGAGAGAGAGAGAGAGAGAGGGAGAGGGAGAGAGAAAGCACGAGTCTGGGGAAGGGCAGAGAAAGAAAGGGAGATAGAGAATCCAAAGCAGGCTCTGTACTGTCAGTGCAGAGCCTGATGGAGAGCTCAAACTCATGAACCATGAGATCATGACCTGAGCTGAAGTTGGACACTTAACCGACTGAGCCGCCCAAGTGACCCCAACTTACACGTTACTGAGTTTTTCCAGCAACTATTTATTGAGTATTTGCCATGTGCCAAACCCTAGGCAGGCTAGGTAATGGGAACACAAGGATGAACCAGCATAGTGGGGTTCCTCTCCTCATGCAGCTCATAGTCTAGAAGTGAGACTAACAATAAAAAGAAAATAAACCAAAATAATAAGATAATTACAAGTCATGATGAGAGTTGTAGAACAAATGAAGAAAATGAGATAGAGTACCTAGGGGAGGCCATTTTAGAAAAAGGAGGAAGGGATAGTCTCTCTGATATAGTGACATTTGAGCTGAGAACTTGTGGTGGTTTTAAAACGTGGCCACAAATGCTTTGACCTTTCACCAATAAAGAGGTGGGGTCTGTGTCCCCTTTCTTCGCATATGAGTGAGCTGTGACCACTTTGACTGATAGAGAATTGCAGAATTGATGCCATGTGGCTTCCATGGCTAGGTCATAAGAGGTCATGCAGTTTGTATCTTGCTTGCTGGAGCCTCTGTCTCCCAGCCCAGAGCTGCTCTACAAGAAGTCTGACTACCCGGAGGCCATCACATTGGGGAGGCCATGTGTAGATGCTCCAGGTGACTGTCCCAGCTAACACCAGCTTTCCAGCTATTGCTGCTGGAGCGCCAGACATAAGTAAAAAAGCCTCCAGATGATTCCAGCTCCTAGTCATTTGAGTCACTCCTGTCTATTTGAGTCTTGCTAGATGAGGCCTCAGACATTACAGAATAGAGACAACGATTTCCACTACTGTATCTTTTTTTTTTGTAATTTTTAATGTTTACTTATTTATGCAAGAGAGAGACAGAGTGCAAGCAGGGGAGGGGCAGAGAGAGGAGACACAGAATCCAAAGCAGGTTCCAGGCTCTGAGCTTTCAGTACAGAGCCTTTATGCGGGGCTCGAACTCATGAACTGAGAGATCATGACTTGAGCTGAAGTTGGATGCTTAACTGACTGAGCCACACAGGCACCCCTCTACTATTATATCTTTTTTTTTTTTTAAGTAAACTTTATGTCCAATGTGGGGATCGAACTCACGACCCTGAGATAAGAGTTGCATGCTGTACTAACTGAGCCAGCCAGGCGCCCTCCACTGTTATTTTTCTGAATTCTTGACCCATAGAATTCATGAACATAACAAAATGGTTGTTTTTGTTTTGTTTTGTTTTTAATTGAGATAGAATTGATTTGAAACATTATATTAGTTTTAGGTGTGCAACATGATTTTAATACTTATATATATTTCAAAGTAATCACCACAGTAAGCTTAGTTAATATTTGTGGCTACACATTGTTACAATTTTTATGTGTGATGAGAACTTTTAAGATCTACTCTCTTAACAATTCTCAAATATACAGTATAATGTTATTTGTTATTTATGTATGTATGTATGTACGTTTTTATTTGAGAGAGAGCACATGCACACAAGCAGAGAGAGGGGCAGAGAAAGAGAGAGAGAGAATCTTAAGCAGGCTCCACACTCAGCATGGAGCCTGAGGTGGGACTCAATCCCATGATCCTGGGATCATAACTGGAGCCACAATCAAGAGTCAGACATTCAACAGACTGAGCCACCCAAGTGCCCCTAAATACACAGTATAATATTAACTGTAATCACTATGCTGTACATTATATCCTCAGGACTTATTTATTTTATAAATGAAAGTTTGAACCTTTTGACCCCTTTCACTTGTTTCACACTCCCCTCCCAACTCCTGCCTCTGGCAAGCAACAATCTATTCTCTGTATCTAGAGTTTCTTGTTTTTGTTTGTCGGTTTTGGATTCTACATATAAGTGAAATCATACAGTATTTGTCTTTCTGACTTATTTCACTTAGCATACTTCCCTCAAGGTCCATTGATGTTATTGCAAATAGCAAGATTTTTTATGGGATGAATAATATTCCACTGTACATATATAGAACACATTTTCTTTATTCATTCATCCATCAATGGACACTTAGATTGCTTCCATGTCTTGATGATGATAAATAATGCTGCAATGAATGTGAGGTGTCTGTGCACATATCTTTTTGAGTTAGTGTTTTCATTTCCTTCAGATAAATACCCAAAAAATGGGCTTTCTGGATCATATATTTCTATTTTTAATTTTTTGAGGAACTTCATTACTGGTTTCCATAGTGGCTGCACCAATTTGCATTCCCACAACAGTGCACAAAGTTTTCCTTTTCTCCACATCCTCCCCAACACTTGTTATGAAATGGTTGTTTCATTATGCCATTAACTTTTGGGGTGATTTGATACCCAAATAACTATAACAGCAACACATAAGCCTCTTTTCCTTTCCTTTTCCAATTCTGAATCTCACTCCTACAAGTAAAAATGAGTGAAGACATGGCCTAAGAGGAGGAAAAGGAAGGCAATAAAAAGAAAGAGATCAGGGGAAAATGTAAAATGTGGAGGAAGAAGTTTAGGAGAAACATAAGGAGAAAAGGAAGAGTGTGAAGAAGAAAAAGAACAGGAGGAAGAAAAGCCCCTACAGTATCAAAGCAATGTGTGTGGTGAGGGTGGTGGTAGAGAGAAGACACTTAGATTCTTTTCTTGAAGCTGTAGCTAGTGGGAAATATTGAAATATTTATTTCTGCATCCTTAATATTAAGCACATGGCATAAGACCTTTGTACTTGTGGGCTGGGACAATTAACTGGAGAACCTACACACAGCCTCTCCAACATGGTGGCCTCAGGATAATCAGACTTCTGACCTAGCTGCTTAGAGCTCCCACACAGTGTTCCAGGGAGCAAAGTGGAAGCTAAGTGACCTCAGAAGTAGTATAGTTCCACCATCTTCTATTGGTCAAAGTGGTCACAAACCCACTTATATTCAAAGGTGGGAGGATGTACTCTCTACCTCTTAGTGAAAACTATGCCAAAGAATTTATTGTTATAATTTAAAATCAACACAGTAGCTATGGTTAAGTAGCTTGGAGGAAGAGGAAGAAAACTGGATGCTAGGAGGTTGGAGACTTTTTAGTGCTTAGCTTCTCTTCTAGTTAGCCAGTATGGTAAAGGAAGATATCCTACTAAAACGAGAGGGGAAGGAGTACCTGGTTGGCTCAGTCATAGAGCATGAGAGTCTTGATCTTGGGGTTGTGAGTTCAAGTCCCATGTTGCGTGTAGAGATTGCTTAAAAAAAAGTGAGAGGGGAACATCCTAAGTTCTATTTTGGATCTGTTTAATTTGAAACTCCAATTAGCTACCTGAGAGGGGCCGTCAAAGAGGCAATAGTATTTTGAAGTCTAGAGTTTAGGGTCCTGGTCTGGGCTGAAGATAGAAAGTTGGAAGCCAAGGTAAAGAAGATGATTCACTGGACATTTGTTAAAGATGGCAATGCAGATTTTATTGAAGACTATTGCAGCAGGGGAGAGAGTCTGAGCTCAATTTTGAATACAGCAAAAACAGCCTGGAATTTATAGCCACTGAGAGTGTGGGGGTCAATTTTACTAAGAGGAGACATCAAGGGTAGGGGGATTCTTCATAAACTATCTTCACAGGATTCTTGCCTTTTAAAGACAAGCCACACTTAGATAAAAGTGTGATATGAGAAAAAGTGTGACATGATCAGGTATCAGGGGTGGGAAGATTTACGCTAAACTGCTTTAACAGTATTCTTGCTAAAACTAACTAGGCAGGCTGAGAACAGGGCCCAAAGATGAGGCCATTAAAAGAGGACTCCGAGGAGACTATCTAAAGCATGGTCAAGGAGAGAATCTTTGTCAGCCATCAGGTCTTGAAAACCAAACCACTTGTAGTGGTGGCTGGCTCAGTTGATGGAACATTCGACCCTTGGTCTGGGGGCTGTAAGTTCGAGCTCCACACTGGTCATAGAGCTTACTTTAAAAAAAGGAAAAGAAAAGGAAAAAAAAGGAAGGAAGGAAGGAAGGAAGGAAGGAAGAAAAAAAGAAAGAAAACCAAACCACTGGAACTGGATGAGATCACCACAGGAGTGAGAAGACAAGAAGGCAGAGAATGGTGTCCTGAGTCACTCCAAAATTTAGAGGTTGGGCTCACAAGAAGAAGCAAAGGAGACTGAGAGGCATCAGCCAATGAGGTAGAAGAAAATAAGGAGAATGGTATATTATCCAAGCTAAGAAAAGGTGTTTCAAGAAGGAAGTGGTTAACCATGTTGAAAGCTTCATAGAGGTTAATTAAGATGAGAACAAAAGAGAAGTGAATTTGACAAACTAGAGGTCAATAATAGCTTTGAAAAGAGCAAATTCAGTGGAGTGCAGAGGTTAAAAGGTTGGTTGGATAATTATTAAAGGTTAAGAAGCAGAGAAAGCAAATATAGACAAACTTTCCATAAATTTTGTTGTGAGTAGGAGTAAGTGGAATAGTAGCTGAAGTGAGAGACGCTGTCAAGGGAGAGTTTTGCTTGTATTTGCGTGTATTTTAAGATGAGAGGTCCTAAGGCATGTGAATTCGGTGATGGAAATGATCCAGTAGAGAAGAAACTGATGATACAGCAGAGAGAAGGAATTTGATTCTTGTGAAAGCAGAAGGATGTGGTATAAAAGGGTAGGCCCAGGGGAAAAAGCAAAGAATAAGGGGTTGTAATGCAGATCAGAACAGTTGGTAGAGGGGCGCCTGGGTGGCTCAGTCAGTTAAGCCGCTGACTCTTGATTTTGGCTCAGTTCATGGTCTTGTAGTTTGTGAGTTTGAGCCCCACATCAGGCTCCACACTGACGGTGTGAAGCCTGCTTGGGATTCTCTCTTCCCCTTCTCCATTCACACATGTGAACACACACACACACACACACACACACACACACACACTGTCTCTCTAAATAAACGTTTAAATTTTTTTTAAAAAAAGGAAGAATTGGTAGATTTGGTGGGAGGAAGATTAATCTCAATTAATTATAAATTAAAATCATGTGAAAGTGAAGAGGGATCAGGTAGGTATGTTGGAAGTTTGAAGAGAGAAGAAAAGGTCACATTGGACAGTGAGAAACCAGAACTGTATAAGCGGAGTATAGCGACATTGCTGGGCTGCACTGAATCTCCTTTAAGGTTTGTAGTCAGAAATTTCAGCTGGAAAACAAACTCCAGTTTCTGCAGCCATATCCCGCTGCTCAGGTACAGACATGGACTACTCAGTTAATTAGGTTTAGGAGGATTTGGAGTTCTGTCAGCGAGGGTGATGAAGAGAATGTGACAAGAGAATTATGAGTATTTACAATATTGAGATTGCAATGATGTACCATGGAATCTAGAGTGGAAAAGAACAGGAGGAGAGTAGGATAATTAGTGAAAAGTGATGATGTTGATGGATTAGGGGACTCCATGAGGTTCTGATTCAACACTAAGAGATGTAAATTGATTTCATTCCCTCCGTAGCAGAATAAAGGAGAAAAGTCATATGATTATCCCAATGGATAATAAAAAAGCATTCCTTAAATTCCACACTCCAGTTAACACACACACCCACACCCACACACCCACACACACACACACACACAACTATTAGTAAGCTGGGAATAGAAGGAAATTTTCTTTTTTATATTAAAAATTTTTAATATTTATTTTTAAGAGAGAGAGAGTGCATGCGCAAAGGCAAGTGGGGGAGGGGCTGAGAGAGAGGGGGACACAGAATCCAAAGCAGGCCCCAGGCTCTGAGCTGTCAGCACAGAGCCCGATGTGGGGCTTGAACCCACCAACCACGAGATCATGACCTGAGCCAAAGTCAGACAATTACCCGACTGAGTCACACAGATGCCCCTAGAAGGAAATTTTCTAAATGAGTTAATAAATATAACTAAATGAGTTTATATATGAAGCACTTTCAACAGTAACTGTCACAAATACATGGTAACTTGTGCTATTTTTACTATCTTTCCACAATGTGATAAAAAGTATTTACCAGAAACCAAAGGCAAACATTGTACTTATACTGGAGGTTCCCCATAAGGGGATGCCCACATGATGACCTCTAGAAAGGCAATCATCCAGAGTTAAATAGGTAAGTAAATATTATATACAGATGTACTCTATTAAATTAAATACTTTATATTAAATGCAGGTGCATCCTATTAAGTTGAACACGTTACTGTAATATGCATGAACTGTGTTAGTCATTTAAGGAAGGAGTTAAAAGAGTAACTGAGAAAGTAGTTGGGCAGCTCCTTAGTCTCCATGAAACTTGCCTGAAATAAACTGTTAATATCTTGTTCCTTTGGTCAGGACATTTCTATGGGACCAAGGGAGGTCAACTGCAGAATATCTCTTCTATGATGTCTTGCTATCTGTTGAATAAAGCAACTCTAAGTCAACAATTTGTTTAGATAATACATTCATGCTTCTGATAATTGGGTCTACCTACCAAATTATCTATTACAATAAAAATGGCAAGCCCCACTTAGTTAAATAACAAGAAAAGCATGCTGATGCATCATATTGGAGTACTTAACTATTGCTGAGAGACAAGAAAAGATGAGGCATAAAAATTGGGAAAAAGACAAAATGTAAGCAATATATTTTTTAAATTTTTATTAAAAAATGTAAACATTTTATTTTTGAGTGACAAAGAGAAACAGAGTATGAGAGGTAGAGGGACAGAGAGTGAGGGAGACACAGAATCCAAAGCAGGCTCTAGGCTCTGAGCTGTCAGCACAGAGCCAGATGCAGGGCTTGAACTCATGAACCATGAGATCATGACCTGAACCAGTGTCAGAGGCTTAACTGACTGAGCCACCCAGGTGTCCCAATATAAGCATTTTTTAAAGATGAAAGATAGTGCCTACAAAATCTAAGTGAACCAAATGAAAATTATTAGAATTCATACAAGTTAATAAAATGGCTATATATAAAATTATCATGTAGAAATCAATAGCTTTCCTACAGACCAGCAATAATTTATTAGAATATGTCACAGAAAAGAATAAATTCACAATTGCTGCAAAATCTATAAGGAACCACGAAATAAACTTAGCAAGAAATGTGAAAGTTCTATAGCATAAAATTATGAAGTCTTACTCTAAGATATAAAAGAATATCCAAATAAATAAAGACATAATGGGAGACCACTTATTTTAAAGATGCCATTACTGGATGCCTGGATGGCTTAGTCAGTTAAGTGTCTGACTTTGGCTAAGGTCGTGATCTCACAAGTCGTGGGTTCAGGCCCTACATCGGGCTCTCTCCTGTCAGCACAGAACCTGCTTCAGATCCTCTGACCCCCTCTCTTTCTGCCCCTTCCCTGCTCATGCCCTCAGCCTCTCAAAATAAATAAATAAACTTAAAAAATACAGATACCATTGCTACTCAAATTAATCTATTTTTAAAATAAAATTTGGCAAGCTGACAAAAAATGTGAGAATAGTAAAAATGTTGGTCACATAGTAGGAAGGACTTACCATATCAGATATCAAAATGTGCTACAAAGCTATAATTTTTCAACTAGAGTGTTATTGGCCCAAGAACAGATGAAAAAAAAAAAAAGAATGAAGTGTTCAAGACCAGATTCTTTCCCCCATCCATCTATCTATTGAAATTTTTTTTAACATGGGCAAACCATGCAGTATTTAATACATAGTAGCAGAATATTTACTATTGAAGCTTGAAAAGATGTGAGTTCTTTGTGTGCAATCTTTCATTTACACATGTGAGAGGGTTTTCTTTTTTTTAATATTTTTACATTATAGTACCCTTATTATTTTCTTTTTTTTTTTCCTCTCCTTTTTATGGTGGTGGGGGTGGTTATGTTTAAATGAAGTTGCTTTTACAGCACCAAAGACTTACCATTTCCTATATAAAAGGTAGCTACTTTTTTGCATGGACCTCAAGTATATTGTAGTATAGAGGTGGAATTTAAGGAAAGGTATTAAGCAGGCTGTGTTTTAGCTTATGGGAAAGTAATAAATTGTATCATTTATCTTGAATCTGTCATAGATAAGCTGCTATATAACGATTGCCACTTCAGATAGCTGTGAAATTAGGTGATTAACTAGTTGTTACTTAACCTTCTAATTTCTGTATAAGTCTAATTACATGAAATAGAAGTTGGAGTTTTGATTTTTTACTTTGCTTTTCTGTTTGGAGTGTCATTGTAACTACTGTATTGTAAATGATGGAAAATAATTGCATATGTTAAAAAAAATAAAATATGCTAAAAAATTTAAAAAATTATGTTTATTAGAGCGCCTTGGTGGCTCAGTCGATTAATTGTCATGATCTCGTGGTTAGGGAGTTTGAGCCCCATGTCGGGCTCTGTGCTGACAGCTGAGAGTCTAGAGCCTGCTTCAGATTCTGTGTCTCCCCCTCTCTCTGCCCTCCCCCGCTCTCTCTCTGTCTCTCAATAATAAATACATGTGTAAAAATTTTTTTAATGTTTATTCTGAGAGAGAAAGAGAAAAGAGAGAGAGAGAGAGAGAGAGAGAGGGAGAGGCAGAGAAAGAGGGAGATATCAAATCCCAAGCAGGCTTTGCACTGTTAGCTTGGGAGCCCAACTTGGGGCTTGATCTCATGAACCCATAAGATCATGACCTGAGCCAACACCAAGAGTCAGTTGCCTAACCAACTAAGTCACTCAGGCACCCTTATCTATTGGAATTTAGTAAATGAAAAAGGTAGCATTTCAAATTAGAGGGGAAAATAATGGCTGTAACAAATGTTGTCGGGACAACGGGCTATCCATTTGGGAAAATAATATGCTCCAACCATTCTTCACACCACACATAAAAATAAATTCCTGTTTGATTAAAATAGATAAACTCCAAACACAAATAGAGGAAACTACAGAGTATTTCCAAATTTGGGGGGTGGGTGGGTAGGAACGACATTCTTAAACATTTCATTTACATGAAAAATTAAAACTTCTCATACAAAAAAAACCTACCATATAATTAACTATAAAAGTCTCCTACAAACCCATAAGACTAACAATAGAGTAAAACAATTAGCAACTCACAGAAGAAATACAAATGATAACAAATGTGAAAACGTGTGCAATTACTAGCAATCAGAAAAGTAAAGTACAGGAGTCCCTGGGTTGCTTAGTCAGTTAAGCATCTGACTCTTGATCTCAGTTCTGTTCTTGACCTCAGAGTTATGAGTTCAAGCCCTCTGGGCATGGAGCCTACTTAAAAGAGAGAGAGAATGAGAGAGACAGAGATAGAGACAGAGAGAGAGAAGCAAAGTACAAAAATGAGATATTTTAAACATCCCTAGCTTGAAAAATATTTTAAAAATGGATTACATCTAGTTAGTAAAAGTGAGGGAAATTAATATTCTCAAATATTGTGTTTGTAGGACTGTAAATTGGGACAGCTTTTATGGAAGGTAGTTGGTCAGTGTCTATCAAAAATTCAATCGTGCCTTCCTTAATTCCATTCTTGGTCTCTGAGAAATTTGAGCTTCTGTACACACATAATGTATAACAATGCTTATTCATTACAGCATTGATTGCAAAAGGAAAAAATCGAAACAACCTTAACATTCATCAAAGGGAGTTGTTAAAAAGTAGGTTACATTTATATAATGGAATAATAAGCAACAATTAAAATGTATGAGATACATCTACATGTATTGACATGAAAGGATCTCTAAAATATATTCTTTTTTTAAAAGTTTATGTTTACTTATTTAGAGAGAGAGCACCCATGCAAGAGAGCAGGAGAGGGGCAGAGAGAGAGTGAGAGAGAGGGAGAGAGAATCCCAAGCAGGTTCTGAGCTGCCAGCACAGAGCCAGACCTGAGGCTCAATCCCATGAACCTGGAGATCATGACCTGAGCCAAGATCAAGAGTCAGATGCTAAAGAAAAAAGAATCAGCTGCTCAACTGACTGAGTCATTCAGTCACCCCTATCTAAACTATATTCTCAAGATGAAAAACTTGAGTTGCAGAATTAGATGCATAATATGATCTTGTTAATATAAAATGTGATATGTATGTGTATGTGTACAACTATAAATGCACAGAAAACGGTCAGTGTAGTTGTGCAGTGAAGAAAATGTTTTCAGACATTAGACCGAGTGCACATGCAGGGTTGCCTCTGCGAGAGAGCGAGCAGCAGCCACCTGCGTATAGCCTTTATTTCCTATTTTATTAGATTGAAGTATCAAAGAATATCAAAGCAAGGAAAGAGAACACAAAGGATCTTTAGATGTTAGCCAGACATACATCTGGGGCCTATGTGAAGGCATGAAGGGAATGTGTGTGGTTTCAAGGAATGTCAGGGAGTTATAGCAGATGTATCTAAACTGTCCTTTGGGAGATCATGGGGCTATGTATCTCATAATGCTATCGCATTCAACGCCCAGAGAGCAGAACATTGCTGACGTTTCAGCCATTACCCTATTTACCCTCCAGGACTTACAATACACTCCCTGGAAATAACTCCACAGGTCAGGGATTATATGTACACATAAAATGTTAATAGTGATTACTCCTAATGAGGGAATTAGGAGGTAGTTAAAGAGGACTATACATTTTATTCTATATATACTCTTATTTTCATTGGATGTTTAAAATAAAGGTATTGTATTCATATAGTATTTGCATAAAACTAAAATAAAGAATAATAAAATGAAAGATAATTCTAGAAAATTTGGAACAGGGGCACCTGCATGGCTCAGTCAATTGGGCGTCCAACTTTGGCTCAGGTCGTGATCTCTGCAGTTCGTGGGTTTGAGCCCCACATCCGCCTCTGTGCTGACAGCTCAGAGCCTAGAGCCTGCCTCAGATTCTCTGTCTCCCTCTCTCTCTGCTCCTCCTGCTCATGCTCTGTCTCTCTCTAAAAAATAAATAAACATTTAAAAAATTTTAATAAGAAAAAGAAAGTTTGGAACATAAAGAGAAAATCCTTTTTTTTTTAAAGTTTATTTATTTATTTTGAGAGAGAGAGAGAGCGAGCAAGCAGGGGAGGGTCAGAGAAAGAGGGAGTGAGAGAATCCAAAGCAGGCTCTGCACCAGTAGTGCACAGCCTGATGAGGACCTCGAACTCAAAAACTATGAGATCATGAACTGAGCTGAAACCAAGAGTTGGATGCTTAACTGACTAAGCCACCCAGGAGCCCCAAGAAATAGCCTTTATAATCTCTCATCTAAAATCAGAATGGAGGGGCGCCTGGGTGGCTCAGTCAGTTGGGCGTCCGACTTCAGCTCAGGCCATGATCTCGTGATTCATGCATGAGTTGGAGTCCTACATCAGCCTCTGTGCTAACAGCTCAGAGCCTGGAGCCTGCTTTAGAGTCTGTGTCTCCCTTTCTCTTTGTGCCCCTCCTCCTCCAGGCTTCGAGCTGGGCTCAAACCCAGAACTGTGAGATCAGGACCTGAGCTGAAGTCAGACGCTTAACCAAGCATCCCTATTAATACTTATTTATTAATAAGTGGACATTTATTAAGATGAGGAAGAGTTTGGCAGGTGCAGATTCCTGAGGAGAAATACCAGGAGGCCATTTTGAACAAGTGGAGAGGTTGAGTAGACATAGATACACAGTCTGGAGTCAGGGAAGAGATTGGTCTAGAGATATACATTTGAGAATTGACAGAAAATAGACATTATTTAAAGCCATGAGCCTGGATAATATCACTAAAGGAGTGAGTGTAGATGTAGAAGAAAAGAAATTCTGAGACTGATAGAACACCAGCCATTCTTGCATTTAAAGGTCAAGGAAATGAGGAAGACTTAGCATAGAAGATTGAGAAGAAGTGGCCAACAAGGTAGGAGGAAATGAAAGGAAATCCCAGAAATGAAGGGAGGCGAGTATTAGTCCCTTATTTTTGTTTGTTTTAGTCTCCTTCATTTATTTTGGAGGCTTTCATCAAATGTCTACTGATCATTTTTGTCCATTCACATTGAAGAATCAGGTATTGAAAGATTGAATTCTGTTTCCACGTGGAGATTTTGTCATTTGGTGGTTTTCCTGATAGAACCTACAACTTAGGTCTCTGAGGCTGTTCAGTCTCTCCAGAGAAAATGTCCCTATTTTCATACCTAGGGAGGGATGAGCCTAGCCACCAAATAAGGAGACTGGGAGATGGAAACAGAGTAGACAGAGAAGTAGGTTTTCTCTTTTTCAGTATATACTACAATGAGTTTCCTTTCTTCTAGTAAGGCTCATCTCTCGTTCAACTGCTCCACAGGCTAACTTCTAGACTCCTTGCCAGGGAGGGGCTGTCATCTTATTGGTGCAAGACTGTAGATGTACTTGAAGGGCTGGTGGATCATAGAGACTTTCATCCAGTTCTCTTGTCGTCAACCCATTCTTCTCCCTGGGTCTTTCTTCCTGGGTTTCTGGGTCCTCTAGTACTGAGCTGAGCTGGCATTCTGTGGCAGGAAATGCCTTGCTTCTCATTAGCACCACCTCTGCAGACACTTGGTATGCAGCTTTCTCAGCCCTGCTAATTTTTCCACTTGGCTTTCCATCTTTTTATCCTCTGATGCCTCCTCTCCCACTCTCTTTATCCTTGTGGGTTTATTCTGGTTTTATTCACTTGCTGTCATTTTTGTGGAGCTCCAAGAAAGAGAAGAGATAAACATATGTGTTCAAGCTACCAGTTCTCCTTCTCAACAACAGTATTTTGAGATCACCAAATGCATAGCAATTTTCTAAGTTCTGGGACCAGAATTTTCGGAGAGATATGAGTTCTTCCCTGGAGAAGCCACATTCTTTAGAGTTGTTGGTGCCTCTGGTCTTCCAGAGTATCTCTTCTTTTCTTTTCTTTTCTCTTTTCTCTTCTCTTCTCTTCTCTTCTCTTCTCTTCTCTTCTCTTCTCTTCTTTTCTTTTCTTTTCTTTTTTTTTCTTTCTTTTCCAGAGGCTAGAACAAGGCCAGAAGTATTTCTGCCTGGCCAATCCATCTGCTTTCCATCTGCCTGACCATGGAGACATTTCCTACTTGCCAAGGGACCAACTCAGGTTGATTCCTCTATGTTGTCAGGCCTTTTATGTCTATAATATCCACACATGAGGAATACATGTACAACTATATTAAATCCTAAAAGCGATGGTAGTCATAAAAATGACTCTCCAAGTTATATGAGGAAGATATTTGGAAACTTTGGGCAGAGAGAATATATATGGAGTGGGTAGCAGTGATCTGAGCCACAAATTTAATTTATATTGTTGCCCACAAAATATGGTCTTAGGTTGAAACTAGTCTTTCTATATCTATTATGTGATTATGTCTTCATGTTTAATGGTGGTGAAAGGAATTAGCATTTATTTTAAGTGTCTAATGGATGCCAGTCAGTGAGTTAGGGGTCTGAACAAATACCATTTTAATTAATCATGATTTCATTTGGGGAAAACTGAAGCCGAGAAAAGGAAAGTAACTTTCTTGCAGTTACACAGTAATAAGTGGTAGAGCCAGCATTGGAACAAGGATCTCTCTGATGTCTGTACCCAGGCTTGTTCCCTCTGACTCCTGCCTTACCTCAGCTATAGCAATAATCTTGACATTGATATTCCTGTCTCCAGTATTTCTCTTCTCCTTCCATTCTCTAGACTGTAGCAAGATGAACTTCCTGAAACATATTTCTACCTTGACTTAACATTGGTTGGCTTCTCATTGGTAATGTGGGTTCAAATTGTTTTGTATTTAATGGTGGCAAAAATAAATTTGTTATGGGATCTTGGACAAATCATTTTCTGTTCCATACTGACCCAAGCCAATTTGCTCACTTATTAATTATATTATGGTAATAAACTATTAATTATTGAGTGGGGCTTTGTTGTTGTTGTTGTTATTGTTGTTGTTGTTGTTGTTGTTGTTGTTGTTATTGCAAGGTTGAGGGGCAGATATCAGTAGCCTCCAACAGTAAGAGATGGGCCACATGTTCCTTTCTCAAAACTTACCACCAAGTGGTGTGTTATAATGAAAGCAAGTCTCATTCTGAAATCTGCTACTTGCTCAAATATTTATTAACAAGCAAGCAAAACCAGTCATACAACTTGTTAGCTCAATGAAGTCATAGCTCCTGATCTTTTTAGACACTTTGCCAAGCACTTGGAATGAAAGGCTTACTTTAAGTAAATAAGACAATATTCTAGGAGCAGAATTTATCTAAACCTGCTAGTCAGAATCAGGTAACAGAATCCCCTACTGAATGGGAAGAAAAGAATTGAATAAGTCCTAGGCCATAACATCACTCTAAAAGAACCTAGTTGGGGTGCTGGGTGGCTCTATTGGTTAAGCATCCAGCTTCAGCTCAGGTTCATGATCTCACGGTTCATGGGTTCGAGCCCCGCATCGGGCTCTGTGCTGACAGCTAGCTCAGAGTATGGAGCATGCTTCGGATTCTGTATCTCCCTCTCTCTCTGACCCTCCCTTGCTTGCTCTGTCTCTCAAAAATAAATTTTAAAAATTTAAAAAAAATCTAGTTGCTTTTGATTTTTTACTTTGCTTTTCTGTTTGGAGTGTAATTGTAACTACTGTAGTGTAAATGATGGAAAATAATTGCATATGTTAAAAAATAAATAAACAGAAAAAAATTTTTTAAAAATTTAAAAAAAAACCTCTGAGATTAAAAAAAAATCTAGTTGCTGGGGACACTAGATCCTTATATCTTGGTTTGGCAAAGGTGGGGATACTTGTATAATATAATACTTCTGCCCAAATCACATATCTTGATGGCACATATTTCACCAGTGAAAAGCTGTATCTAACATCTAGCCATATTTAACAGCTTTCTAGTAGTGATTGGAGATAAAGATAGTTGACCTCTTATAACTGCTATTGGAATGCAGACTATTGATTAGAATTTCACAGATACTAACCACTATATTTATTAGGATATATCATTGTTAATAGCTCCCAAGTTTTACCCTATAACTAGTTAATACACATGCATATCAAACTTTCTAGTCTGAAATATTTTAACACCTATTAACATATAATATATATTTTATATTAAATAACACAGAATTATTATATTTCATATATAATAAGGATATAACATAAAATATACAATCAAATTATATTAAATAGTATTGTATTTAATATAAGTCAATTACAGACATAACACCTTCTCTAGGGTTCAGTTTATTGACATGAGGAGATAAGATGAACTGACTTCTAAAGATTCTTCTATGATTCTATAAATGGAATTTAATGCAGTTGGAAGGATTAAGAAAAGATTTATGATAGTTCGTAGAGGGTATTCATCATGAAGCCTCTTTTCTAGGACACTGTCATGTTTTCTTCAAAGGATTTATTTTTCTAGAATTGCAGCTCTTCTCCTTAGCTCTCAACCACACCTGTCACCTTTAACCCCCCGGCCCCCTCCCCGTAATAAGCTTTTTTAAAATTGAGGTATAGTTGTGGTGCCTGGGTGGCTCAGTCAGTTAAGTATCCGACTCTTGATTTTGGCTTAGGTCACAATCTCATGGTTCATGGGATTGAGCCCCACATCAGCCTCTGTGCTGACAGCAAGAAGCCTGCTTGGGATTCTCTCTCTCCCTCTCTTTCTACCTCTCCCCCAGTTATGCTTTCTCTCTCTCTCTCTCAAAATAAATATTTAAAAATTTTGTGGTATAGGGATGTCTGGGTGGCTCTGTTGGTTAAGCATCTAGCTCTCTGTTTTGGCTCAAGTTATGACCTCATGTTTTGTGGTTTCGAGCCCCGCATTGGGCTCTGTGCTGACAGTGCAGAGCCTGGTTGAGATTCTCTCTTTCCTCTCTCTGCTCCTCCCCAGCTTGCACTGTCTCTGTCTCTCTTTTTCAACAACAACAAAAAACTTTAAAAATTTTGTGATATAATTGACATAAACATATTCGTTTCAGGTATACAGTGTTATGATTCAATATTTGTATGCTGTTGAACTTTGAACAATATGAGTTTGAACTGTGTGGGTCCACCTATATGCACATTTTTTACGGTAAAGTACTATAGATGTATATCTCTTATGATTTTCTTAATAACATTTTCTTTTCTCTAGCTTTATTGTAAAGATACAGTACATAATACATATACAAAATATGTGTTGATGGGTCTTTATGTTATTGGTGAGGCTTCTCTGGTCAGCAGTGGGCTATTAGTAGTCAAGTTTTGGGGGAGTCAGAAGTCATATGTGGATTTTCAACTGCATGGGACGGTAAGCCCCCCGAACACCCCACATTGTTCAGAGGGCAAATGTATATTTTTAATTGATCACCGCGATCTGTCACTATGCATAGTTATCATTTTTTCTTTCTTGTGGTGAGAACTTTTAAGATCTACTCTCTTGGGGCACCTGGGTAGCTCAGTCAGTCGAGAGTCTGACTTTAGCTCAGATCATGATCTTGTGAGATTGAGCCCCACATTGGCTCTCTGCTGTCAGCCTGTCAGCACAGAGACTGCATCAGATCCTCTGTCCCCATCTCTGTGCCCCCTCCTGCTTCCCTGCTTGCAATCCCCCCTAAAAAATAAATATTAAAGAAAAATATCTACCCTCTCAGCAACTTTCATATATGCAATACAGTATTATCAACTATACTCACTGTGATGCACATTACATTCCCAAGACTTATTTATTTTATAACTGGAAGTTTGTACCTTTTGATTCCCCTCACCCATTTCACACACCCTCCACTCTTCTTCTGCCATATTGGGCAAATAACCATCTGTTTTCTGTACCTATAAAAATCTATGAATTTGCTTTTTAGAGTTAGATCTCATATAAAAGTGAGATCATATGTTATTTATTTTTCTCTTAGCATTATGCCCTGACGGTCCATCCATGTTGTTGCAAATGGCAACATTATTCTTTTTTATGGCCAAATGATATCCCATTGTATGTATGTATGTATGTATATGTGTGTCCCATTTTTAAAATCCATTCATCCATCAATGGATACATAGTTTGCTTCCTTATCTTGGCTATTCTAAATAATGCTAGAGGTGCATATATCTTTTTAAGTTAGTGTTTTCATCTTCTTCAGATAAATACTCAGAAGTGGAATGGCTGGATCATATGGTAGTTCTATTTTTATTTTTTTGAGGAAGTGGCTGCATCAACAGTGCACAAAGTTTCCCTTTTTTTTCTCCACATCTTCACAAACACTTGTTATTTCTTGCTTTTTTGATAAAATAAATCTTTTTGTGTTTTTTTTAACATTTATTTTTTTTATTTTGAGAGATAGAGAGACAGAGCATGAGCAGGGGAGAGCAGAGAGAGAGGGAGACACAGAATCTGAAGCAGGCTCCAGGCTTCAAGCTGTCACCCCAGAGCCTGACGTGGGGCTCGAACTCATGAACCGCAAGATCATGACCTGAGCTAAAGTTGGCCACTTAACCGACTGAACCACCCAGGCGCACCAAAAGAAATCGTTTTGTCTTTTTGATAATAATCATTTTAACAGGGGTGATGTGATATCTCATTGTGGCTTGATGCATTTTCCTGATGACTAGTGATATTGAGTATCTTTTCATGTACCTGTTGGTGGTCATCTGTATGCCTTCTTTGGAAGAATGTCAGATCAGGTGCTGGGAAAACTGGACAGCAACATGCAAAAAAAAAAAAAATGAAACTAGGCCACCTTCTTACACCATACACAAAAACAAACTCAAAATAGATGAAGGACCTCAATGTGAGACAGGAAACCATCAAAACCCTAGAGGAGAAAGCAGGAAACAACCTCCTTGACCTCATCCGCAGCAATTTCTTACTTGACACATCCCCAAAAGCAAGGGAATCAAAAGCAAAAATGAACTATTGGGATCTCATCAAGATAAAAAGCTTCTTTATGGCAAAGGAAACAATCAACAAAACTCATAGGCAACTGATGGAATGGGAAAAGATAGTTTCAAATGACATATTGGATAAAAAGCTAGAATCCAAAATCTATAAGGAACTCACCAAACTCCACACCTGAAAAGCAAATAATCCAATGAAGAAATGGACAGAAGACATGAACAGGCACTTCTCCAAAGAGGACATCCAGATGGCCAACAGACACATGAAACGATGCTCAGTGTCACTCATCATCAGGGAAATACAAATCAAAATCTCACTGAGATACCACCTCACGCAGGTCAGAGTGGCTAAAGTGAACCTGCTGGCGAGGATGTGGAGAAATGGGCACCCTCCTACACTGTTGGTGAGAATGTAAACTGGTGCAGCCGCTCTGGAAAACTGTGGAGGTTCCTCAAAAATTAACAATAGAACTCCCCTATGACCCGCCAATAACACTTCTGGGGATTTACCCAAGGGATACAGAAATGCTGATGTATAGGGGCACATGTACCCCAATGTTCATAGCAGCACTTTCAACAAGAGCCAAATCATGGAAAGAGCCTAAATGTCCATCAACTGATGAATGGATCAGGAAGATGTGGTTTATATATGCAATGGAATACTACATGGCAATGAGAAAGAATGAAATCTGGCCATTCGTAGCAACGTGGATGGAACTCAAGGGTGTCATGCTAAATGAAATAAGTCAGGCAGAGAAGGACAGATACCATATGTTTTCACTCGTATGTGGAACAGGAGAAACTTAACAGAGGACCATGGGGGAGGGTAACGGGAAAAATAGTTAAGGAGAGGGAAAGAGGCAAACAATAAGAGACTCTTAAATACTGAGAACAAACTCAGGTTTGACAGGGGTGGGGGAGAGAGGAAAAGGAGTGATGGGCATGGAGGAGGGCACTTGCTGGGATGAGCACCAGATGTTATATGGAAACTAACTTGACAATAAACTATAAAAGAAAAAAATTAATTAAATTAAAATTTATTTTTAGAATAATCTCTCTACCCAAGGTAGGAGTGGAATTCACAACCCAGGGATCAAGAGTCGCATGTTCTGCTGACTGAGCCAACCAGGCACACCTTTCTGCTCATTTTTTAAAATGTATTTTGGGGGGGTAACTTTATTATTTTTTCAACTTTATATCCAAGTTAGCATATAGTGCAATAATGATTTAAGGAGTAGAACCCAATGATTCATCCCCTACATATAACACCAAGTGCTTATCCCAACGAGTGTCTTCCTTAATTCTCTTTGCCCATTTAGTCCATCTCCCCACCCACAACTCCTCCAGCACTCCTTAGTTTGTTCTCTATATTTAAGAGTCTCTTATGTTTTGTCCCCCTCCCTATTTTTATATTATTTTTGCTTCCCTTCCTTTATGTCAGTCTGTTTTGTATCTTAAATTCCACATATGAGTGAAGTCATATGGTATTTGTCTTTCTCTGACTGACTTACTTCACTTAGCACTTCTAGTTCCATCCACTTGTTGGGATAAGCACTTGGTGTTATATGTAGGGGATAAATCATTGTTGCAAATGGCAAGATTTCAGCCTTTTGATTGCCCAGTAATATTCCAATATTCCATTTGTGTGCGTGCGTGTGTGTGTGTGTGTGTGTGTGTGCGTGCATGTGTACCACATCTTTATCCATTCATCTGTCGGTGGACATTTGGGCTCTTTCCATGCTTTGGCTACTGTTGATAGCACTGCTATAAACATTGGGGTGCATCTGCACACTTGTATCCTTTGGATAAATACCTAGTAGTGCAATTGCTGGGTTGTAGGGTAGTTTTATTTTTAATTTTTTGAGGAACCTCCATACTGTTTTCCGGAGTGGCTGCACCAGTTTGCATTCCAACCTCTATGCTCATGTTTAAATCAGTTTGTTTTGTTTTTATATTGAGCTGTATCAGTTATTTATTACATATTTTGTGTATTAACCCCTTATAGATATATGATTTGCAAATATTTTCTCCCATTCAGTAGTTTGCCTTTTCATTTTGTTGATGGTTTTCTTGGCTGTGCAGAAGCTTTTTAATTTAATGTCATCCACTTCTTTGTATTTTTCTTTTGTTAACTTTGGTTTTTGGTGTCAGATCTAAAAAATCATCACCAAAAAACAATGTCAAAGAGCTTACTGCCTATATTTTCTTTTAGGAGTTTTATGGTTTCTTATATTCCAGTGTTTGATCCATTTTGAGTTAATTTTTGTGTGTGTGGTGTAAGATATGAGTCCAGTTTCATTCTTCTCATGTGGCTGTCCAGTTTTCCTCACACTATTTATTTATTAATTTTTTTAAATCCTAATACTACTTATTAAAGAGATTGTCCTTTCCTGTTATTATATCCTTGGCTCCTTTGCTGTAAATTAATTGGCCATATATTCACAGATTTCTTTCTTTTTAACTTTTTAAAATATTTTTTTATGTTCTTTATTTATTTTTGAGAGACAGAGAGAGACAGTGGGAACAGGGGAGGGTCAGAGAGAGGGAGAGATACAGAATCTGAAGCAGGATCCAGGCTCTGAGCTAGCTGTCAGCACAAAGCCTGACGCGGGGCTCGAACCCACGAACTATGAGATCATAACCTGAACTGAAGCTGGACACTTAACTGAGCCACCCAGGCACCTCTTTAACTTTTTTTTTTTTGATGGAAGCTCTATAACTCAACATGGGGATTGAATTTACAATCCCAAGACCAAGAGTCACATGCTCTACTGACTGAGCCAGCCAGGTGCCCCATTTGTAGGTTTATTTCTGAGCTCTCTATCCTGTTACATTCATCTGTATGTCTGTTTTTATACCAATACTACATTGCTTTGATTATGATAGCTTTATAATATAGTTTAAAACCAGAGAGTCTGATGCTTCCAGCTGTGTTCTTTCCCAAGATTGCTTTGGCTATTTTGGGTCTACTCTCTAACCCTTTATCATCCTTTATTTCTCATCCAAAGCATTTATCACTGACATTATATACTTACTTATTTGTTTATTATCTATCTTCTGCTACAAGAATATAATTCCTGTAACAGCAGAAACTTTGTTTCAAATTGTATCTTCTATGCCTGGCCCCTGGAGGTCAGGAGGTATGAGTTTGTGTCAGTTATCTGTTGTTTTATTCCAAACTAAATGTAGCGGCATGTTTATTTGCTCATGATTCCATAATTTGGCTAGGCTTAATAAGTTCTTTTCTTGGGGTCATCTTTGGTTGCTCACATGGTTGCACTCATCTAGAGGCACAGCTGGACTGGATGGTCCAAGATGGTCAAGTCTAGCAGTTAACTATTGGCCGAAGTGCCTTGATTCTCCTCTCTTTGGTCCATACAACAAGATACTTTGGGTTTCTTAAATGGTAGCCACAGAATTCTAACATAAGGATAGTAAAAGCTGCAAAGCTCTTTAAATATTAGCCTCATGAGCTATATATACAATGTTACTTTCACTATATTTTGTTTATCACAGCAGGGAACAAGGACAGCCCAGATTTAAGAGACATGAGTATTAGATGGGAGAGGATACAAAGAGCTGTGATTATTCTAGCAATGCATCACAATGCTCAATAAAGATTTGTGGGGTGAATGAACAACTGTCTAAGTTCCATGCTGCATATTAAGGTCTGCTGTGATCCCGCTTCCCAGAGCACAGATTCATATCTTTCCTTAGCACTCATCACAATCTGCTCTGTAGTTTGTGTGTGTGGTTTATGCTTGTATATTCCATGTATCTAGCAGGTAGTCAGGCTCCAAAAAGACACTCTGTAGATCCTTCTCAAGTTGAAATTAATTCAGCAATCTCGACATTCTATTTCCTACCTTCCATTCCATCATTATGGAGTCACTAGTTAAACAATTCTCTGAAAATCTTACCATCATTCCTGTCTCAATGCTGTTACCCGTTCTATCTTCCCTGCCCAAAATACTCTCCTTTGGGATACCTGGCTGGCTTAGTCAGTGGAGAATGAGACTTTTGATCTCGGGATAATTAGGGTTGAACCCCACATCCATAGAGATTATTTAAAAATAAAATCTTGGGGTGCCTGGGTGGCTCAGTTGGTTGAGTGAGTGACTTTGGCTTAGGTCATGATCTCATGGTCCATGGGTTCAAGCCCTGCATTGGGGTCTGTGCTGACAGCTCAGACCCTGGAGCCTGCTTCCGATTCTGCATCTTCCTCTCTCTCTGACCCTCCCTTGCTCATGCTCTATTTCTCTCTCTCAAAAATATACATTAAATTTTTTAAAATAAAATCTTTATTTTTTATATTTTTTAAAATGGCATTTCGATTCCATTTTTTAAAATGTTTTATTTATTTTTGAGAGTGGGGTAGGGACAGAGAGAGAGGGAGACACAGAATCTGAAGCAGGCTCCAAGCTTTGAGCTGTCAGCACAGAGAGTCTGATGCAGGGCTTGAACCCATGAACCGTGAGATTGTGACCCGAGCCAAAATCAGTCACTTAACCGACTGAGCCACCCAGATGTCCCTTAAATAAAATCTTTTAAAACAACAAACAAACAAACAAACAAACAAAAAAACCTCTCCATCTTTCTCTATGCTTATTTCAGTGTTTCTCACTGACATTTAGCAACATTGGCCCTACCCTCTAAATTCCAGTAAATGTGGGGTCATTATGACAACTGTGATAAATCCCCTGGCTGATATCACTAATAAAGCCATCCTTTGGGCCTATAGTAGGAACAATGTTATTTTGTCTGTCTAGTACCAAACAGGTTGTGTCTTAGGAAGTGTTCCTTCTCCAACTATAATATGCTTGAAGGACTCACTGTATTCCTATAAGATTCTGCCCTTCTAGGTACAGTTGAATTAACTGACATGTCTGAAGTAGGCATTAGCCTGCCCATAAGTAGGTGCTGAAATTTAATAGAATATAGGAGTGGAGCAGATCCCCTCTGTCCTTCTCTGACAGAATCCTCTACCCTAGACATATATATAGGGGTCCAGTCTTCCTAACCTGGTTGAGGAATATGTGATTAAGAAATAACTGACCAAGTGCTGAGGATGCTGATGTCTAAATAAACACTCTTGGCACCCCCAAGCCATTAAGTGTCTGTAGGGCTTTAGGGGAGGGTTGGGTCACGAAAATACTTGGGTTTTTACAAAAATGAAGCCAAAAGCCGGAGGAAGAAAGATTGAATTAAGCAGGGCAGAGGAATTTTTCTTACACATTTTCCTCCCCTGGGTAGGTAGCCAGAAAGGAAAAGAAAATTAAGGAAAATACATATGAATGGATCTCAAAGAGCTGCTGAGTTGAGATTCTGGATACTGCACAGATAGCCGTTTGGAAATGAAATAGAGGGATGGGCCTGTGCCTGGGGAGTACCTCTTCAGTCACCAGGAAAGTGAAGAGAGAGACTCCAATTTGGACATTGTGTCAACAGAGATGACCTAGGAAGGGGAACTGTCTTGTTCTACATTTTAACCAAGGTTTTGTGCCAAGCTAAACAGAACCTGTGTTTGGAATTAATTACCTATGTTCTCAATTTTGATGAATTGCACCATAAATGGTCACTCACCAAACCAGAAACCTGAGAGTCACCAGAGTTCCATTGACTCTACTGTCCCTCACCCCTCAAGATAAATCATTCAACAAACTCTCCTCTGTTTCACCTCCTTTTCCCCCTAATCCATCTCCTCTCCATTGTTACTATCATTGACCTAGTTCAGATCCCTATAATCTTCCACCTAGACAACTAGTCTTCCTGCCTCCAGTCTAATCCCCTTCCAATCCAGACTTCATACCCTGCCAGAATAATCTTTCTCAAACATATACCTATGTTTTTTTAATATATTTTTTTATTTTTGATACAGAGAGGGATAGAGCAGAGAGAGGGAGACAGAATCGGAAGCAGGCTCCAGGCCCTGAGCTTATCAGCACAGAGCCTGACATGGGGCTCGAACCCACGAATGTGAGATCATGACCTGAGCCGAAGTCGAAGGCTTTACCGACTGAGCCACCCAGGCGCCCCTGTTTCTCTCCTTCTTAACAACCCCCATGCCTACCCCCAGCTGCCCAGTTCATATTATCTAAAAAATAAAGGCTAAGCATAGCATTCCAGACTTTTTGTTCCCTGTTTAACTTTCAGCCTTCATTCTGGCCATTCTCCCCTCCCCCTAACACATACCCTGAGCTCTAGTCATACTGACCTACTTTCAGTTCCCCAAACACAACATGCTTTATCAAGCCCCTATGCATACCTGAAATGCCTTCTCTTCTCTGTGCTAGCCTAAAGAACTACAATCCATCTTGGAAACTCAGTTCAGGAGTCCTCTCCCCCTGGCTTACCCCAGGCAAAGTCAGTTGCCTTTCTCAGGGCCCCACAGCTACTTATCCGCACGTCTACTGCTACACACACGTATTTATTTGCCTCTCTCCAATAAGCAATGTGAGTTCTCTGAGAACAAGACTGAATTTTATGTATCTTTGTAGTCTCAAGGTTTACAATAGGCTCAAAATAGATGCTCAAGGTCTGTTGAAGGAGTAGATGAATATTTGATAGGTACTTGAGCTTGCCAAAAGTTGCAATAGAGGACCTTTTGCACACAAAAATAGTTGATGGCGTGTCCTGTCATGCCTTGGGAAAAGGCCCTGATATTTCTGAGGCCACAGTATTTTAATCATTCATTCAACAATTATTTAGTAAGCACCCATTATGTGTCAGGTTCTGTGCCATTTTTATTTATTAAAAAAATTTTTTTAACATTTATCTGAAGCAGGCATCATGCTCTGAGCTGTTTGTTAGCACAGAGCCTGGTACAGGACTTGAACTCACGAGCTGCAAGACCATGACCTGAGCTGAAGTTGGATGTTCAACTGACTGAGCCACCCAGGCACCCCAAGTCCTATGCCATTTTTAAAAGTCAGGGGTACTTACATCAAGCCAGAAAAAAAGCCCTTGGTCTTTCAGCAGAGCACCCTCCAGGAGAAGCTTTAAACTGCATGGAATTACAGTATGTAATTCTTTTTGAAAGCAGATCCTTTTAAAAGAATGATGAGATTATCTCACCACACCAAGGGAAACTTTAAACAACTCTTTGAGGGATGCCTGGTGGCTCAGTTGGTTAAGTGTTGACTTCAGCTCAGGCCATGATCTCATGGTCCATGGGTTCAAGCCCTGCATCTGGCTCTGTGCTGACAGCTCAGAGCCTGGAGCCTGCTTCAGATGCTGTGTCTCCCTCTCTCTCTGCCCCTCGCCCACTCACGTTCTGTCTCTCAAAAATGAATAAATTTTTTAAAAATTAAATAAAATATTTAAAAAAATAAACAAATATTTGAATAATTTTAAAATGAAAAAAAATTCTTAAATAGAGTTGCTACAGGCAATAGAATGACATGACTGAGGCCTGCCACATGGTGGCAGTGCTTCCCCAAGGATAACGATTTGGCTGCCTAGGACTTTAGAAAAAGAAGCCATTTCTCACACCAGAGGAATAGTAGAACTAAAATTTAACATGGGAGGCTTTCTCAATTTTCAGAAAGAGTGAAATACAATATATAATTAATCAACTTTTCCCTGTAAACTTTCATAAGCCTTTGGAAACAGCTTTTATTTGTCTGCCCGCAAGCAATTATAAATACAACCTTGGAATGGGCTGACATGTTAAATCCTGTGGCTTATGTTTTCATAGACATATAATCTTGGAATTCCTTTTTTATTTTTTAACTTTATTGTTTTTTTTTAAGTCTATCCATTTATTTTTGGAGAGAGAGAGAGAGAGAGAGAGAGAGAGAAAGTGCATGCACGAGCAGGGGAGTGGCAGAGAGAGAATCCCAAGCAGGCTTTATACCATCAGCACAGAGCGCAGTGTGGGGCTCAATCCCATGAAGCAGGAGATAATGACCTGAGCTAAGACCAAGAGTTGGACACTCAACTGACTGAGCCACCCAGGCGGCCCCAGAATTCCTTTTGGTTTTTTTATTTTATTTTTTTAACATTTATTTATTATTGAGACAGAGAGAAACAGGAGTAGGGAAAGGGCAGAGAGAGAGAGGGAGACACAAAATCTGAAGCAGGCTCCAGGCTCTGAGCTGTCAGCAGGGCTCGAATCCACGAACCCATGAGATCATAATCTGAGTGAAGTCAGAGGCTTAACTGACTGAACCACTCAGGCACCCCTCCTTTCGTTTTTATAATGTTTATTTATTTATTTTTGAGAAAGAGAGTAAAAGCGGGGGAGGGGCATAGAGACATAGGGAGACAGAATCTGAAGCAGGCTCCAGGCTCTGAGCTGTCAGTGCAGAGTCTGACACTTAACTGACTGAGTGAGCCACCCAGATTCTTCAAGAATTTTTTTTATATTGATTTTATGTAACATAAGGATAGATACTAGTAGTAAAAATGTTTCCTAATTCCCATAACCAGATTAGGTGTAGTCAGTACTGCAAAGTATTTCCTGTAGAAATACTTCCTGGTGATCTGCCAATTAAACACATTTAAGATTCAGTCTGATCTGATTGGGTTGGATTCAATGTTTTCTACTTTAAAATAATGAAAACAAAGATCTAAGAAGTTAAATGACTTACCTAAGTTTACAAAGCCATTTACTGGATAGGTTTATGCTAATCTCTGCAAAGTGAACACTGCAGAGGTTTCTCTTGCTGCCATCTATCAACTTCATTAACAGAGCTTGTAGGATTGATTAACCCTGAGAGGCAAGGAAGATTCTCAATTGGTGAATGACAAATTATGGTGTCAACCACCAAAACTGAAATTGTAGATTGTTAATTCCACATACAGACTCACTTTAGATTAGCGCAGTCAGTAAATAGAATAAAAAGTTTCCCCTTCCTAGCTCACCCATTCCACTTGGTGTCCAAATCAGAACTCTTCTATGTTTTTCTGGTGGCTGAATAGGTGTTTTTCAAAGAGAACAAAATGCTAATTAGTTCTGGAAATATTAATATCAAGACTATTATCTCATTTATTCACTTCCAAAGAGAGTTCAAAGATAATATAGTTGTTGGGGTGCCTGGGTGGCTCAGTCAACTAAGCGTCTGGCTCTTAATTTTGGCTGAGGTCATGATCTCAGTGAGATCAAACCCAGCATCAGGCTCTGTGCTGACACAGTGAAGCCTACTTGGGGTTCTCTCTCTCCCTATCCCTCTGTCCTTTGCCCATACATTCTGTCTCTCTCTCAAAATAAACAAACATTTTAAAAAAAGAATATTATAATTGTCAAGTGATCAAATTAGTTCAACAAATATTGACTGATTTCCTTATGATAAGATAGATATATTCTAAGCCTTTGGTTCTCAAAGCATGGTTACTATATTGGCAGCATTAGCATCATCTGGGAACTTGTTGGAAATACAGATTCTTTGGACTCACATCAGACATCCTGAATCAGAAATTCTGAGACTGGGGTTTAACAGTCCTTTTTTACTAACCCTTCAGATCATTCTGATGCATGCTCAAGTTTGAGAACAACTATTCTAGATAGTGAGGATATGGTGTTAAAGGAAACAAAGTGCTTATCCTCTTGGAGCAACAATATACAAATAACTAAAAATAAAATTGCAGGGATGCCTGGGTGGCTCAGTGGGTTAAGCGTTGGACTCTTGATTTCAGCTCAATAATGATCTCACAGTTCATGAATTTGGGCCCGTGTGGCACTTTGTGCTGACAGCCCACATCCTGCTTGGAATTCTCTCTCTCTCTGCCCCTCCCACCCACTCCTCTCAAAATAAACAAACATTTAAATAACATAAAATTGCAAGCAGAGGTTGTACTGGAGAAAACAGAATATGGGATAGAGGGAGAATGTAGAAGGGACTCAGTCAAGGTCTCTCTGAAGAATTTAAGTTCTGGAGTCAGACTGAGCAGGATATAAATATTGGCTCCACCAGTTACTAGCTTTTTAAAAGTTTAGTTTCCTGCTAAAACAGAGATAGCAGTATTACTTACCTTACAAATTTACTCTGAAGATTAAATAAGATGTTTGCAAATTTCTTGGAACTGTTTCTATCACACAGTAAGCCCCTGATAAACATTAACCCTCCAAATATGAAGGAGGAGTACTAAAGATGTATATTTGTAAATCATCAAGATAGCAATTAATAGTAAAGTGGGTGAAAACGTGGCTAGACAGATGTGAGAGAAGAGGGTGGGTAATGGGATCTTGTGGGGGGGGGGCAAAAGTGGGTTGAGAAGTGGTGAGGAGGTAAAAAAATAATGATGAAGAATGAGAACTTTTTATCTGAACCCAGCTAAAGCTGGAAACCTGGAAGAGGAGGACAATGAATAAAGTAACTATCCCAGTTTGCCTGGAACTGAGATTCTCGAGAGGTGGGATTTTCAGTGCTAAAACTGGGGAAGTCCTAGGAAAATTGGGATGAGTTTATTACCCTACAAGTGGATAGAATCATGAGAGTGAAGTGTGGATGGTAACTACTGTGCCTTTCTTTCTTGGTGCCCTCTTAACTCCTCCCTACTGTAATCTTGTAAAGTACCTTCCAGGGGCTTTGATTCAACCAAGAGCCAGAGGGCAAGGGAGCTTGGGTAATGCAGTGGGGAGGAGTTATCCTAGGCTGGACAGCAGGATAAGGAAAGACAGAGAATGGATATGGAGGGGCAAAAAGATAGTAACTAGCAAAGTGACAAGGGATTAGAATTGTCTGGGATTAGTCTGACTCCAGACGTTTTATTCTTTTCCCTGCCTTGTCCAAAGAGTCTAAAGGTGGTATGGGTGCATGTTTTCTGCATCCCCAAATTAAACCTAAATAAAATTATAAAGATTACCCAAGGATATTCTTTGGTATCTGAGCAGCCCACAAAACTTTTCTGTTTGAACAGTGGCGTGAATGCTATGTATACAAGAAGGAGCAAGTAGGATCTAGCTGCTCCAGGGATGGAGGTCCTGGAGAAAATCCCCACAGGTGCCTTCGGTTGCTCTGGAATCTTCTCTCAGCTCACTTCCCACGTTGAAGGCTTACTCTGCAAATTGCGGTATGGCAAGGGTCAAAGGTTAAAGGCCACCACTCGCCTGTCACCGCCTTGCGAAGCCAGAGGGGCCGGACTATCTGGCAGCCGGGAGAATCCCTGCCGGGTTTAGGTTCAATAGACGCGTGAAGCCAAGCCCCGCCAACTCTACCCAGACTATATTCTTCGGGCTGGGCAAAGGTGCTTCGTGATTGGTAGGACGATGTGGGGGCGTGACCTCACGTAGAAAAGCTCCTCCGGATTGGTGCAAATCGTTAGGGCGGGGTCTCCACTCTGGCTGGGCGCGAAAGCTCGAACGCGGATGCCGGGCTGGAGACCGCGGGAGCAGCTCCGCTTCGCCTAAGGGAACAGGAGGCTTGCTCCGTCCCTAGCGAAGCTCTGGAGAAGCCGGAGTCATGACGGGTGAAGTACTTTCTGAGGTGGGTTCGTGCACTTGCCGCCATCCGCGGCTACGGAGGCCTGGCTCCGAGGGGCGGGTTTGGGTAGGGGTCGTGTTGGGCGGAGCCGGTCGCGGAGGCTGGGAGGGCTACAGCTCCCGACTGCACCGTGGAGGTGCGGCGCGCGGCAGGGCCTGGCGGGATGGCCCCTCGGGCTCGCGTCTTTGCGGTCCCGTCCCGCGCTGGGCTTCCCGCGCCTCGGTGCGCTAGGCGGCGTCGCTTTTGGTCCCTTCGGCGCGCGCAGCCGGCAGCTCAGCAGTTCCTCAGCCGGCCCCGCCCGCCCGCCTCCCCTTTGGCGCGTTTCCTGCCGCCGGCGCTCTTCCTTGTCCAGACCCCCAAATGGGAGGAAGGCCTGGGCTGACCCTCTGGGATGGGGGGTAGGGTTCTCCGGAAATGGACGGCAGCAGTCTCTGGGAGTTCGGAATTGGATCTGCAAGCGGCCTGTGAGGTCATCCAACGCTACCCCGAAAGAAGTAGTTGTCGGGGCCTCCCGGCTGGTGGCTGCGTGAAAAGTTAAAGCAATTATTTGGTTTTGAACAAAATCTCAAACTTTTAAATAAAGACGAGATCTGACCCTGGGCTTGCACTACTCCACCCCACGTGCCTAAAAGCCTGGCTCTGGTTCCAATAAAACTTTATTTACAAAAGTAGTTGGCTGACCTCAGGAGCCATAGTTTGCCAGTTTGATTTTTTTTAAATGTTGTACTATTATCTTGATTACTGGGGTTTTTGAGACTTGACTCTGTTCTTGCCCTGTTCCTGGCCCTGACTGTGGCTGATACAGCTATAAATTGCACAGAATAAAGCATCACCATGTATTTATTGAGTTATGTGGTGATCTAAACTCAGTTTCCAAATCCACAAAGACTTACTGCTTTGGGTTGTTGGGAGAATCATCAACACATAGGTGATGATCCTCAGTGATTCCTCAATACCTGTTATCTTTGGTTATTATTTTAATAATTATACCAAACATTTAAAACAATTTAACCGTTGTTTGAGAAACGATTAGGATAGGTGGTGCCTTACTATATTACAGATGTTAATATCTACCTCCCTATTAAGTTGACTCAGAGCTCTGAGAACACCAGGGATGTAGGACACCTGGCCTCTGGGGTCAGCCTGGTCACTTCACTGGTCATGTCACAAAGACACCCATCCTACTTATACTTTTTACTGGTAATTTAAAAAAATGTTTTATTTATTTTTGAGAGAGAGAAAGAGAGGGGGGGCAGGGGCAGAAAGAGACAGAGACAGAGGATCCAAAGCAGGCTCCACGCTATCAGCACAAAGCCCTAAGCAGATCTCCAACCTAGGACTGTGAGATCATGAACTGAGGCAAAGTCAGAAGCTTAACCGACTGAGCCACCCAGGCGTCCCTACTTGTGAGCTTTAAAATGGTTTTATTGGGGGGGCACTTGGGTGGCTCAGTCGGTTGAGCATCCGACAGAGGTCCAGGTCATGATCTCAGTTTGTGGGCTTGAGCCCCACATCAGGCTCTGTGCTGACAGCTCAGAGCCCAGAGCCTGTTTCAGATTCTGTGTCTCCCTCTCTCTGTACCCCTCCTTCACTAGCACTCTGTCTCTCTCTCAAAAATATGCACTAGTCAGAGAAAGAGAAATATTATATGACTTCACTCATATGTGGAATTTAAGATACGTAGCAGATGAACATAAGGGAAGGGAAGCAAAAATAATATGAAAAAGGGAGAGGGACAAAACATAAGAGACTCATTTTTTATTTTTTTATTTTTATTTTTTTTTAATGTGTGGGGTTTTTCTTTTTTTTATTATAGTTTATTGTCATATTGGTTTCCATATAACACCCAGTGCTCATCCCAACAAGTGCCCTCATGCCCATCACTCCCCTTCCCCTCTCCCCCCTCCCATCAGCCCTCAGTTTGAGCTCGGTATTAGGGGTCTCATGGTTTGCCTCCCTCCCTCCTCCCCAACTATTTTTCCCCCTTCCCCTCTCCCATGGTCCTCTGTTAAGTTTCTCCTGTTCCACTTAAAAGTGAAAACATATGGTATCTGTCCTTCCATAGAGACCAAACTGAGTGTTGATGGAGGAGTTGTGGGTGGGGGGATGGGCTAAATGGGCAAGGGGCATTAAGGAAGACACTTGAGATGAGCACTTGATGTTATATGTAGGAGATGAATCATTGGATTCTACTCCTGAAATCGTTATTGCACTGTATGCTAACTAACTTGGATGTAAATTTAAAAAATAAATTAAAAAAATAAACATTAAAAAACTTCTAATGGTTTTATTTGGAAAATTTCAAACATATACAGATGTAGAAAGGCTGTATAATGAACCTGTCTCCCAACTTAAATAGTTATCAAATCATACTAATCATGTTTCACTTATAGCCCATCCACTTTCGCCCTCACTGGATTATTTGGAATCAAATTCCAGACATCATTTCATTCAAAAATATTTCATTATGCATCTCTAAAAGATTCGGGCTTTCTGGGGTGCCTGGGTGGCTCAGTCGGTGGAGCATCTGGCTTCAGCTCAGGTCATGATCTCACGGTTAGTGGGTTCAAGCCCCACATCGAGCTCTGTGCTGACTGCTAGCTCATGAGCCTGGAGCTGTCTTTGGATTCTGTGTCTCCCTCTCTCTCTGACCCTACCCTGCTAACACTGTTTCTTTCTCTCTCTCAAAAATAAATACAACAGTAAAAAAAAAAAAAAAAAGGATAAGAGCTTTTCAAAACAGGTAACCACAAATATTACCACATCTAAAAACCTTGACTCAGATGTATATTTTCTGTTTATTTACTTATTTTGTTTTATTTAAGAAAGAGAAAGAGTACATGAGCTGGGGAAATGGGCAGAGAGAGAGAGAGAGAGAGAGAGAGAGAGTATCTTAAGCAGGCTCTACACAGTGCAGAACCCAACACAGGGCTCGATCCCACAACCCTGAGATCACTACCTGAGCTGAAATCAAGAATTGGATGCTTAATCAACTGAACCACACAGGTGCCCCTCTGTTTTTTGAATCAAGATCCAAAGTCAGCATATTGCATGGGGTACCTGGCTGGCTCAGTCAGTAGAGCCTGGGGCTCTTGATCTTGGGGTTATGAGTTTAAGCCCCAAGTTGGATGTAGAAATTACTTAAAAAAATAAAATTAAGAACAAAAACAAAGTGTGCATATTGCGATTGTTGATGTGTGTGTGTGTGTGTGTGTGTGTGTGTGTGTATCTTAACTCTATATAGGTTCCCCTCCCCCTCCTTTTCTTCTTGCAGTTTACTCCAAAAGAAACACACGGTTTGTCTATAGGATTTTTTTTTCATATCAGGATTGCAATTCTGTGATATTATTTAGCATATCATTTGGATACACTGAGAAGCAGTTCAAACAGAAAATGTGTAGTAAATGCTTGATTCTTTTTATGTGCCATTACTCAAAATGAAACATTGGCTCTATAGTATCCTTCAAAGGTGAACAATGAATTTTTGGGTTTTTTGGTCCAGTAATTTTTTTTTCTTTATTTTTTTATTTTGAGAGAGAGAGAGAGAGGCAGAGAGTGAATGGGGCAGGGGCAGAGAGAGAGAGACACAGAATCTGAAGCAGGCTCCAGGGTCTGAGCTGTCAGCACAGATCCCGATGCAGGGCTCAAACTCCTGGACTATAAGATCATAACCTGAGCTGAAGTCGGATGCCCAACCGACTGAGCCACCCACATGCTCCAGGTCCAGTAATTCTTAATGTCATCCCTTCACTGAACCATTGTATTGGTCTTTTCCTTATTTCCACCTGCTGATCCTTTGATGATTTGTGTGTCATTTTGTACTCAGAGCTTTCTGACCAGCTGGTTAATGCAAAGGGTATTCTCATTTTCTAGGTTGACCTAGAAATCAATGATCCAAAACTCCCCTCACAGGAAGAAGCAGATAGTCCTTCAGACAGTGGACAAGGCAGCTGTGGAACAATTGTGCCCTTGAGTGATGAAGGTTTGTAATAGTAATTTTATTTTTAGAAATAGAAATGTGTGGGCCTGGGTCATAAGTGGATTAGATTAATTTCATTATTCTCTTGATTCTTTAAATTGTTAATGCCAAACCGTATTGTTTGTCTTATTTATTATAAAAGCACAATTATAGTGCTTGTACCCTTTTGAAATTAACCATTTCTGTTACATTACTAAATGTATAAAATGTCTAGAAGCTGCCACATTGCATGGTTGAAGGCATTCATCCTTTAATAAAAGGATTTTTAACACCTGCCAAAAGAATTAGGACAACTTTACAGTTTGTAAATATATATAATTACATTTCTCAGTAAGAGACATTTCCAGGGAAAATGGTTCTTAAAATCTATTTTTAGATTTGCTTTGCTACAATCAGTTCTTAATTTCACAAGGTCACATAGCACTTGGGTAATTGGATGTTTTTTAAGAGTAGTGGGACTAGGAGGAGGACCAAATAACAGTAGACCTCTGAAAAAAATTATGTTTTCTCCAGATTCAGATGAAGAGATATTCGTGAGTAAGAAATTGAAAAGCAGGAAGCTGCTACAAGACAGTGATTCTGAAAGAGAGGACACAAATGCCTTTCTAGAGAAAACTCCTTATGAGAGCGTCGAGGAGGAAAATAAAGAGAACTTATATGCCAGAAAAGATGGAAAAGTCAGAAGGATTTACAAAACTCTGGCAGACAGTGCTGGAAGTGACATTGAGGAGTCTTTGTATCAGGAAAATCTTGAAACCGAGGTGAAGCCTTCCTTAGAGCCGAGTCTCCAATCTGAAAACTCTATGGACTTTACAGTTGACAGAAAGATTTCCAAAAAACCCAAACATGATAAAGAAGGAATGGAAGGGAAAGCAAAAGTAAAATCAAAGAGAAGAGTTGAGAAAGAAGAAAAAAAGATGGAAAAAATCAGGCGGCTAAAAAAGAAAAAAGCAAAAAATGAGGTATATTTAAAAGAATAAATTTGTTCTTTCCTTTTTATGTTTTTTATTTTATTTTTGAGAGAGAGAAAGAGCATGAACAGAGAAGGGGCAGAGAGAAAGGGAGACAGAGATTCTGAGGCAGCTCCAGGCTCTGAGCTGTCAGCACAGAGCCTGACGCTGGGCTCAAACTCACTGTCAGACGCTTAACCAACTGAGTCCCCCAGGTGCCCCCAAATTTGTTCTTTCTAAGGCAGATTAACATCTTAGCAAAAATTGCTTTTAGTTCTTGAGGTTTCTGCACTCAGAATATAGCTTCTAGTTGATTGTTCTGCATTGCAAGTAATGAGGTATGTAATTTAAAACTTGTTGGTCTCATTCTCCATTTTGGATACACAGAGGATAAATGGATTTCTGATTTCTTTGCAAGCACATGGAGTATTGCTGCTTGTTGTCTGATGAAAATGAACTTTCAGAGGAGTGTTTTTTAAGCATCTGTAAGTCAGAAGTCTTGTTTGCTAACTAGAAAAATCATCCTTTTACAAACTAGCTGTTTGATGAGTATTTGTGTTTTCAAAAAAATATTTATTTTTTAAGTTGGTTTTGGATAGTGGCATAAAATCATAGCACAGACTTCATCCTATGAAGGATGACTGTGGGTAGGAACCAGGAACAATGTCTAAAATGCTAAATATTTTTCTACTAATATATTATGGACTTTTTATGGCCTGGTTCAAATTACTTTATGATGTTGTGAAATATTGGAGTTTGGGTGATTGGATTTTGCTTTGTCTTTATGCATTATCTAGGAAGATGATGTGAAACAGCCATTTAATGATAGTGGCTGTCTTCTTGTGGATAAAGACCTTTTTGAAACTGGATTGGAGGAAGACAATAACTCTGCATTAGAAGATGAAGAGTCATTAGAATCAATACGGGCAGCTGTGAAAAACAAAGTAAAAAAGCACAAGGCAAGTAAAAGAGCTAACCCACTGCTTCTAACCCTTGCTTTATTTTCTGGTTTACTGTTGAAACTAATTTTTTGAGAGAGAGCATGTGAGCAGGGGAGAGAGGGGCAGGAGAGAGAGAGAGGGAAGAAGAATCTTAAGCAGGCACTAAGCCCAACACAGGCCTCTGTCCCACAACCCTGAAATCATGATCTGTGCTGAAATCAAAAGCTGGACACTCAACCGACTGAGATACCCAGATGCCCTTAAAAATTTTTTTAATGTTTATTTTTGAGAGAGAGCGAGAGAGCGCGTGCGCAAGCAAGTGGGGGAGGAGCAGAGAAAGGAGAAGACACAGTCTAAAGCTGGCTTCAGGCTCTGATCTGTTAGCACAAAGCTTGATGTGGGACTCTAACTCACAAACTGCAAGATCATGACCTGAGCCAAAGTCAGACGCTTAACTGACTGAGCCACCCAGGTGCCCCCAAAAGCAATCTTTTGAGTAGCAACATCTCTTATTTCAGTTTAATTTTGTTCATGTTTTTTGACTTGTAATCTTCTCTTTTAGAAAAAGGAGCTGTCTTTGGAGAGTGGGGTCTATTCATTTGAAGAAGAAACTGTGTTATCAAAAGGCACCATTCGGAAGGTCGGATAGAACTCTGTAGTCATGTTGATTTCTTTCCCCAAGAGGTTGTGAATTTCTGAGGGATAAATGTTTTATCAAGTCTATCATGTTTTCCTGGTACTCATGGTATTGATTTGTGTATAGTAGAGACACAAATATAGATTGTATTGAATTAATTCTATGTTATGTGCAAATAAATGATCTCCCCATGTTTATTTTTTAATTTATTTATTTAAATTCAAGTTAATTAACATACAGTATAGTATTGGTTACAGGAGTAGAACCCCGTGATTCATCACTCATAACACCCAGTGCTCATCCCAACAAGTGCCCTCCTTAATGTCCATCACCCATTTAGCCCATTCCCCACCCACCTCCTCTCCAGCAACCCTCAGCTTGTTCTCTGTATTTAAGAGTCTCTTATGGTTTGCCTCTCTCTGTTATCCTATTTTTCCTTACCTTTCCCTGTTTTAATCTGTTGTGTTTCTTAAATTCCACATGAGTGAAATCATATGATATTTGTCTTTCTGTGCCTGACTTATTTTGCTTGGCATAATACACTCTAGTTCCATCCATGTTTTTGCAAATGGTAAGATTTCATTCTTTGTGATTGCCAAATAACATTCCATTGTGTGTGTCCATGTGTGTATACATTGTGTGTACATTATGTATACATGTAAATACACATACGTGTGCACACACATACACACACACACCACATCTTTATCCATTTATCAGTCGATGGACATTTGGGTTCTTTAGCCAATGATGAATGGATAATTTGGCTATTGTTGATGGCACTGCTATAAACATTGGGGTGCACATGCCCCTTTGAATCAGATTTTTGTTATATCCTTTGGATAAATACTTAGTAGTTTATATTGTACTGAACTTATTAGTGCTTACTATTCCCTCTCCATCCTTTTTTCTTGGAGAGGGCAAACTCTTGTTGAAGGATGAATGTTTTTCCAGATAATAGCATTAATGTATTCTCACTCTTCGTTTTCTTTAAGGAAAGGAAGGCAGCCAAATTAAGTAAGGAAGCATTAAAAAAACTGCATAGTGAAACTCAGCGGCTTATTCGAGGTAATATAAACCAGTTCAGTAACTTTGTGGCAAATCACAACATTTCTTTGTAAACTCAATTTGGATATTGGAGAATTTTGTTTTTTTAACACTTAATATGAATTATAATACCAAGTTTAGAATTGATCTTGGTGAGTGACCACTGTTCTAAAGCCCTTGAACAAAAGCATAAACTGAGAAAATTTCCAGAACTATATTAGTGGTAAGCAGAGAGTGTGTTTTCAAATATTTTCTGTGGACCAGCTGTATCAGGAGATGGGAACTTTTCAAATGTGTAAAGTCTTAGGTCCCACAGAAATTCTGATTCAGTAGGCTTGAAGTGGGATCCAAGAACCTGTATTTTTTATTTTATTTATTTTTTAAATGTTTGTTTATTTTTGAGAGAGAGACAGCATGATCAGGGGTAGGGCAGAGAGAGAGGGAGAGATATGATCGGAAGTGGGGTTAACACTGATAGCAGAGAGCCCAGTACAGGATTTAAATCCACAAACTGTGAGATCATGACCTGAGTCGGTTGCCAAGCAACAGAGCCACCCAGGTGCCCCAAGGATCTGTGTTTTTTTTTTTACAACTTCCTGTGTCAGTTTAATTTCACAACTAGGTTTAAAAGCCACTGGTCTCCAGGGGTTTCTTTTATAGTTAGATCCTGTCTTTACTAAAGCCAGGATTGTTTTCTATTTCTGATGATGGCTTTCACTGTACTGTTTAGTTGACTGAACATTAAGTGACACTTCAGAATATACAGTATGTATTTGCTTGTTTTGTTCCATTTTGTAGAGTCTGCACTTAATCTTCCATATCATATGCCTGAGAATAAAACCATTCATGATTTCTTCAAACGTAAACCCCGACCCACTTGCCAGGGAAATGCCATGGCGCTACTGAAGTAAGAATTCTTTTTACTTGAGATTATAATTTTTGTAAATATTCATTTTCATAGCAAACATCTGGTGTAAAAAAAAAAGTTCAGATTCCTCAGTCTCTTAAAACTGATATTAAAACTGATATAATGGATTCATTATGTGCTGAGATGAGAGTTTCACATGTAGAATAATTTTCAACTTCAACTTATTTTCCCTTCTCTAGGTCATCTAAGTATCAGTCAAACCATCACAAAGAAGCCATAGACACTGCAAATACAAGTGAGATGAATAATGACCACCATAGCAAAGATTCTGAGCAGACAACAGGTGTGGGCCATGAACTGGAAATCAACGCACTCCTTGCAGTTTCAAAGGAACCCCATATTGCTACTGGGTCAGAGGAGTCTTGCAGTAAGGACTTGATGGGAAGTGAAGAGCTAGAACTTCAGGAGAAACAGAAGCAGAGTAATGATACACCTCCACCTGAAGACAGCTCAGTGGTACAACAGGAATCCAGCTGCCCAGGGATTGAGGACAATAAGGTGTGTCAAGCTGGAGGGCTCATGGCACCTGAACCTCAAGCCCTGGAGGAAGAAAAGGGCCTGAAAAAAACAGAAGCAGCAGATGAGAAGGTGGAAGAGCCCAGGCAGCAAACTAATAAATCAGTAGTCGCACCACCTGAAAAAGCAAGGAGGTTCACTCTGGATAGACTTAAACAACTGGGAGTAGATGTTTCCATTAAACCTCGGTTGGGTGCTGATGAAGACTCCTTTGTGATACTTGAAGAACCTGAAACCAACAGAGGTAATCCTTTGAGTTGTGGGAAGCCTCCAGAGTGATTTGTTCCAGCAGCTTTTTATTATTTGCTACTATTGGGGATAAGGAACACAGGAGAAACCAATAATCGCACATGATCTTGCTCTATAGATGTCCCAGATATGGGTACAATTCTCTTTAGATAAATTTGGCAGGGCATCAGGATGTTCTCAACCTTGTTTAAAATGGAAGCCTGTTGATAGGTTAGTATACAAAAGAAGTACCTTGCTGTCGTGTTATTCTATGACATCCAAAAAAGAATTATTCATGATTTTACTGTTAAAAGAAAACATTTTAGTTCAGTAAATTGTCTGCAAAACTGAATTTCTTTTTTCCCCAGTCATTTAACAAACACTAAACTATCCACAACATGCAAGGTGCTGTAGGGCAAACCAAGAGAAATGTGACATTTATCGTACATTTAAGCTACTTATGTTCTTGTAGGGGAGATAAGAAGATGCAAATAACAGTAATACAAGAGAGAAAGTGGAAAGTGACTTCTATAATGAGCATGTATCACTGATTATTGAAAAATTAAATGAAGAAAAGGGAAAAATAGTCTCTGCTGAAAGAAACCTTTAGAATAAAGCACTATAGTAGTTTAGAGGAAGAATAAGTTTCTTCCAATAGGTGGTTAAAAGAAGGCTTGAAGAGTAGGTGGATATAATTACTTGTTCACTGCCTTTCCCTTTATACTTTGAATAGGATCTTCTGGCTTGTTCCCTACTCTATCACCAGTGCTTCCGCAGAGGATGACACATTATAGGCATTTATATTGGATGAGTGATGAATGAATGAATGATCCTTCAAGACAGAACTCAAGAATTACCATATTAGGTAGACTTCCTGACTAGTAGGTAGAATTGGATGTTCCCTCCTCTGCATTGAGGCAGTTTGGCATGATAATTAAGACCTTAAGCTCTGTAGCAAGAGCAAGGTTTGAAACTATTTATTGTTTAACTTTTGAGTATGCTATTTGACCTCTCTGAGTGACCTTTTTTTTTTAAAGGATATCTGGTTCACAGGGCAATAGTGAACATTTGTTGAAATCATACATAGAAATAGATAGCACAAAGAAGCACTCACATACTGGCTCCTACTTCTGTTAATAGTAGAATTATTTATATTAAAACTGTAACAGCTTATAGTTGGTGGGTGCTCCACATTATCGTCCACATTATCTCGTGTGTAAAATAGGTTCAGTGAGTCTTTGTTGATTGAATCGGTGGGCTTTGTGGAAGTGGAGAAAGGGACATTCTTGGAGGGGACAGAAGGAGTTCTGCATGGTACTTTGGGAGGATGTGTAAGTCTGAGTAGGAGGTGGGTTGGAAGGGTTGTGTAACAGAACTAGCATAGATCCATTAGTAAAGAAACAGGAGATTTTTAAGTTTATTTATTGATTTTGAGAGAGAGAAAGCACACAGGGGAGAAGGGGACAGAGGATCTGAAGTAGGCTCAGAGAGAGAACCCCAAGCAGGCTCCATGCTGTCAGTGCAGAACCCAACACAGGGCTCAATCTCATAAAACCATAAAATCATGACCTGAGCCAAAATCAAGAGGTGGTTGCTTAACCGACTGACCTACCCAGGTGCCCTGAGATTTTTTTTTTAATAACTTATTTTATGGGAGGCTGCAAGCAGAGGAGGGGCAGAGAGAGGAGACAGAGGATCTGAAGTGGGCTCTGTGCTGACAGGCTGACAGCAATGAGCCTGACGTGGGGTTTTAACTCACGAACCATGAGATCATGACCTGAGCTAAAGTCAGAGGCTCAACTGACTGAACCACCCAGATGCCCCCCAAGATTTTTCTTTTTTTGGTCTGGGCTCAGTGTTCTCTAAATAGTACTGGGCTGAGACAGGAAGGAGAAGAAACCTTTTTTTGAGTGCCTACTGTATTAGACACTGATAGATTCTTTATTATTGTTGTTAATTCTCATGGTTCCAGGTATTATTTTGCAATGAAGAGACAGTGGCTTGGAGAAGTTGGGTAATTGTTCCAATATTACACTTGGCTTATATGGGGAACTAGCACAGTGTCTGGTACATAGTAAGCATTTGTTTTTAATTCATAATATGTTTTCCTTCAGAAATAGTGTTTGATATGAAATTTGTATGTGTATGATATGAAAGTGGTTTCCAGACCAGTCAGTTCCATAGTATGTATGAAGTTAGGATCAACTTTTATTTATTTGTGTAATAAACTTTTATTTAGCATGGTGTTAGATGCCTTACATATAAGACATAGTCCCTGCTTTCAAGGACGTTAAAGTCTAATAGGAGTGAAAGGCAGGCAAACAGACCGTTACACGACTGGATGGTACCTGCTGCTGTGTGTATCCCGAGCCTAGAGAAGGGGTACCTCATCTGAAGTATCTTGGGAGTCGGAGCCTTCTGAAAGGAACTGATACCTCAGTTGACTCTTGAAAGCTAACTAGGAGATACCAAAGTAGAAAAATGAGGGAAGGCTTTCTTGGTGGAAGGAACAGACCCACAAAAGACCCGACGGGGACAAGAGAAAGCACAACGTATCCTAACGAGCTGGGGTGAAGACTGCAAGGGCATTGGGGACAGGTAACTAGAGAGGCCAGATCATGCAGGGCTTTTAGGCCATGCTAGGAGCTTGGACTTTTGCCTTTTGTTAGTAGAGGACCACCAAAAAAGTTTTAGCAAAGGAAATGACCCAAGCAGATATTCATTTTGGGGATAATCTAGTGGCTAGTATGGTGGACACATTAGAAGGGGTTAAGACTAAAAGCAGTAGGAAGACCTTAGCTTCCTTAATCTCACATAGAGTAAGTAAGGTTTCCACGAGAAAAGTGCATATAGATCCAAACTCTGGGATACCAGAAATATAGTACTTCTGCTTCCTGCATTAGTGTAGAGATCCTCTACTTTCTGGGCAAAGAACAATGGGAATGAGAACAGTTTTAGATTCAGGCTGCTGGTGGAAACCTGAGCTAGAGCAGAGACTTTCACTTAGAGAGGACATAAAGGGAGCTAGGCAAAGAGTGATGGAGGGAGAGGACCTGAACAGGGATCGTATGGTGAGGAGGGAGATGGTTGAGTAATATAGTAAAGGGCGAGGAAAGTAGGTGTCCTTGTGCATTGGGATGAAGAGCTTTTAGGGGCCTGGCTTTCTCCGTAAGAATGAAGGCAACTCCTCTGCCTTACTACCATTTTGGGTCCCAAGTAAATCTACGTCCATTTCTTTTATTCTATCGGTGCCAATAATGACTTACCTATTTCAGTTCCCTTTCCGCTGCCACTACCCGTTGCTTCCAGCCTTACTGAATTGCTATAAAAGAAGATACAAACCTACATCTTCTCTCCCTTCATTTTTGTTTGTATATAAACATACCGTCCTTTGGTATTGGACTTTTGCTACTAATAATGTTAGTGACTCAGAATGAAAAGGCTTCTTTCTAGTCCTTCTGTCCCCTTCTAGGGAAGGAAAAACCACATCTAGATGCTAACCACAAAGCTACTAAAATATGATTTGAGGGCATTTTAGAAAAAGAACCGAACTTGAAGTGTCCTGGACATTTTATCCTAGAAGAGAAGGCATCCCTCAATCCCAATGGAATCTTTTCTCTTTAGTACTGTCTGCTCTCTTAAAACAGAGCTCTCTATGGTGTGATGTAAACAGAGGCAGTAGGTGATGGTGCCAAGTATCAGCTGGCTAAGGGAGAAAGAAGGAGATTCTGAGCTCTAACAGTGGAGAAGAGGGGAGAGAGTGCCCCATTTTTCCCCCCTTTTTTAAAATGACCTTGCTTGGGGTGCCTGGGTGGCTCCGTCGGTTAAGCGTTCGACTTCGGCTCAGGTCATGATCTCTTGGTTTATGGGTGTGAGCCCTGTGTCAGGTTCTGTGCTGACAGCTCAGAACCTGGAGCCTGTTTCAGATTCTGTGTCTCCCTTTCTCTCTGCCCCTCCCCCATTCATGCTCTGTCTCTGTCTCAAAAATAAATAAACACACCCCAAAAAATTTTTTAATGACCTTGCCCACATTTAGTAAGATTGCTATTAAATAGTGAAATGTGCCAAACAGGAAAATTTTTAAAAAGAGGCTGAAACCTATGAAAAACTAAGCCTTTAAATGATTGATAATTATGGTGTTTGTTCCACCAGGTTAATACTTTTTTTTTTTAAAGAATTGCATACATTTAGAAACTTCAGTTGTAAATTTCTAACCTAAAATGATTTTTGAATTATATTGAGAAAGAATAACTGCAACATTTCATTTATTTGGGTACTCTATATGAATTTGACATACGTGTTAGTAGCAAAGAAAGAAGTTTTTAGTGTCTTTAGGCATTTTTAATTTTCCCTGCAAGCTTTGTTGAGCTTAAAATCCTAGCTTATGATTCTTGGATCTTTTTTTAATTTTAAAATTATTTATTGAAATTCAAGTTAGTTAACACACAGTGTAGTATTGGTTTCAGGAGTAGAACCCAGTGGTTTATCACTTACATATAACATCGACTACTGATCCCAACAAGTGCCCTCCTTAGTGCCCATCACCCATTTAACTCATCCCCCCAAATCACCTCCCTTCTAGCAACCTTCAGTTTGTTCTGTTTTTACGAGTCTCTTATGGTTTACCTCCCTCTCTGTTTTTATCTTATTTTTCCTTCCCTTCCCCTATGTTCATCTGTTGTGTTTCTTAAATTATGCATATAGGTGGAATCATGATATTTGTCTTTCTGTGCCTGACTTATTTTGCTTAGCATAATACACTCTAGTTCTACCCATGTTGTTGCAAATGACAAGATTTCAATTCTTTTTTTTTTTTTTTAATTTATTTTTGAGAGACAGAGATAGCGCGATCAGGAGAGGGTCAGAGAGAGAGAGAGAGAGGGAGATACAGAATCTGAAGCAGGCTCCAGGCTCTGAGCTAGCTGTCAGCACAGAGCCCAATGTGGGGCTCGAACCCACGGACTGTAAGATCATGACCTGAGCCGAAGCTGGACGCTTAACCAACTGAGCACCCAGGCGCCCCAAGATTTCATTCTTTCTGATCACTGAGTAGTATTCCTTTATATATATAAACTACATCTTTATCCATTCCTCAGTTGATGGACATTTGGGCTCTTTCCGTACTTTGGCTATTGTTGATAGCACTGCTATAAACATTGGGGTATGTGTACCCTTTTGAATCAGCAGTTTTGTATTCTTTGGATAAATACCTAGTAGTGTAATTGCTGGGTTGTAGAATAGTCCTAGTCTTAACTGAAATCTTAAAGAAAAGAGTTTAAGCATGGCACACTGACATACTGGTTGGCATTTGGATCTAGAACTGGAAGCCTTGAAACAGCGTTTCTGGAAGCATGCTAATCCATCTGTGAAACCCAGGGCTGGTCAGAAGATGAATGTGAACATCATAGTGAAAGGTCTGGGCACTGATGGAAGGGAAGAGCTAAAGGCAGATGTGGTGCCTGTGACTTTGGCAGCTGAGAAGCTGGATGAAGCAAGCCATGCAAAACCAGGTATTTGAGTTCATGTTTTTGTTTTCTTGCTTTATGCTTTGTACACTGGCAGGTCTTTATGGCTGCTGAGGACCCTATAGTGAAAAGTTCTAGAATCTTTTTGCTTGGACACTTTGGAGATTGGATAGCAAGCAGTACCTCTAGCATAACTCACATGTAGCATTGCTTAGGTGTGGGAGATGATAAGATGACTTTATTTCCAATAGTTTTTGTCTTATTATAAGAAACAGTAAATATCCATTGTAGAAAATACATATAATAAACAAAGAAACCTCTATGATCCTCTATCAGAGACACCTTCTATAACTATATTGTGTATTCTTTTAATCTCTCTTTGCATGTAGGTGTGTATGTGTGCATATATATATATGTTTTTAAAAACAAACGGGTTCCTGGGTGGCTCAGTTGGTTAAACATCCGACTTTGGCTCAAGTCATCATCTCATGCATGGTTCTTGAGTTTGAGCCCCACATTGGGCTCTCTTCTGTCAGTGCAGAGCCCACTGCGAATCCTCTGTCTCCCTCTCTGCTCCTCTTCCACTCATGCTCTCCCTTTCTCTCTCAAAAATAAACATTTTTAAAAAAGTACAAATAATATATCACATAGAAAAAAATGAAAACACTGAGGAAAAAGTATGAAATGAAAAATTAGTCTTCCTAAAGGCAACCATTAACAATCTCTTGTGTGTCCTTGAAAGAAAATTCATGTGCATACACCATTATGGGTGTGGGTGTGAGAGAGACAGACAGACAGACAGACATTGGATACTTATTTTCTGCTAGGCACTGCTCTACGTGCTTTACCATGAGTAACATTAGTATTCTTATTTTATATATGAGAAAACTGATATATAAAGAATTTAAGCAACTTGCTCAGGTTGGCACAGCTCATAAGTCTTAGAACCAGTAGCCTAATCCAGACCTCTAACTTCATAACTCAGATACACATTATATTGCTTTTGAGGGGTTTTTTTTTTTAGTTGCATAATAACCATTGTGAGACGATAACATGATTTGTTTAACCATACTCCTGTTAATGGACATCTTGTTTATTTCAGTTGTTGGTATTTCATACAATGTTGCACCCTAATATCAGATATATGTTGGTTTATCTGGATGCAGAATTCCTTATAGTGGAATCATTGAGTCAAATTTTGATATATCCCATCCTGTTCTTCAAAATAGTTTCACCAATTTTATACTCTGAATCACAATGTATGAGTTCCTGTTTTCCCATGTTAATATGTCAAAAATGTTATCTATTATTTTGATTTATATCTCTTTAATTAGAATGAGATTGGGGCATCTGGCTGGCTCAGACAGTGGAGCATGTAAGTCTTGATCTCGAGGTTGTGAGTTCAAGCTGCACGTTGAGTGTAGAGGTTACTTAAAAGTAAAACCTTTAAAAAAGGAAAAATAAATGAGGTTAAGCATTACTTTTAATTTGTTCACTAACCACGTCGGTTCAATTTTTCTGTGAACTACCAGTTCATATTCTTTGCCCATTTTATTTATTTATTTTTTTCTGTTTATTTATTTTTGAGAGAGAGCGAGCAGAGACAGAGCAAGAGTAGGGGAGGAGCAGAAAGAGAGGGAGACACAGAATCCAAAGCAGGCTCCAGGCTCCAAGCTGTCAGCACAGAGCCCAACACAGGGCTCAAACCCATGTGTAGGAGATGATGACCTGGGCCGAAGTCGGGTGCTTAACTAACTGAGCCACCCATGCACCCCAGTGTTTATTTATTTTTGAGAGAGCACACAGGGAGCAGGGAGGGGCAGAGACGAGGGGACAGAAGATTGAAAGCAGGTTCTGTGCCAAGAGCAGAAAGCCTGATGCGGGGCTCTAACTCACAAACTGTGAGATCGTGACCTGAGCCAAAGTCAAGACGTTTAACGGACTGAGCCACCCAGGCTCCCCTTCTTTTTTTCTTTAATAAGTAAATTTATCAATGCTGTCCTTCATGGTTTCTCGGCCAGAGACTTTCAGAGTTTTACCCTTCCACCCCTTTTTGACCTCTTTAGTAACTTTTGTAATCTCTGTGTAGTATATTATCCCAGGGTGTAGAACATAAGTATGAAAGTTCTCTTTAGTTCATAATAATCCTTATTTGTTAAGATAACAACAGCTTCCAGTAATAAGGTCTCTGATTTTCCTTTTGAAATGTGACTAGAACACTCTTGAGGTTGCCTGAAGTGCACACTTCCATTACTGCAGTAGGTAGTTGGTCTTTATGTCTAAAGCATTTTTTCCTGTTTCTACTCAGGTGAAAAGCTTCAGGTGCTGAAAGCTAAGCTGCAGGAAGCAATGAAACTCCGTAGGCTCGAGGAGCGCCAAAAGCGCCAAGCGTTATTTAAGTTAGATAATGAAGATGGATTTGAAGAAGAGGAAGAGGAAGAAGAAATGACGGATGAGTCTGAGGAAGATGGAGAAGAGGAGGAAAAAGATTTAGAGGAAGAAGAGGAGGAAGACGAAAGCAATCAGGAGGTTTCTGATAATTATTTCAATTTGTTATTTGTTCAGGAAGGAGAAAATCAGATCTGAATAAAAGTATGGGAAGCACATTCAATTGTATAAGAGATTTTAGGGGCAGAGAGGGTGTAAGTAGCTCATAGGTACCAAAGTCTTTTTGCATTCAGTTCTGTCAGCACCTCTGGTTACCTGCAGTTCACAGAGCCCTAGCCTTAGCTTCTACCTGTTAGTCTACTTACTGAAATAGAAGGCTAAAATGGAAATGGCTTTGTATTAAAGATGACTTTATCTTTATTTATCTAAGTTTTCTCTATTCAGAATGAAAAGCAGTCTCAACCTTGGTCAGGTTGAGGTCTGGAATAAATTCTCAGGCAGGCTGAGACCTTCCTAAGTTAATTTCTTTCTTCATTGAGCTTGTATGCCGTTGTATGTATGCCATAGTGTGCCGTTGTTTCATACTCTTGTCTTCTGCCTAGTTAGGATAGATGATGATGGAGTTTTTGGTACTAGAAAAAAGGAAAACTGCCCCTTGTCTGAACTCTGCAGTCAGTTTGAAAGAGTTGGTTCATATTTATCCCTGGGTAAAGAAAAGAAGAAAGTAACGGCTGGACTGGGTAGCATATTATAGTCTGTGTTTGGCTTAAGGCCACTAGTTGTCCTACATTCTCAGGCTAGTTATTTAACCTCTCATTGCCTCAATAAGAAGATAATTTGTTCCAATGTTGTAGCAATTTGGAGAGGGTAACAAAAAGGTAAGAAAAGCACAAAAGAGTGCTAGAAGTATCAGTGAAAGTTACATTAATGATAATAGTTAGACCAAGGCTCTTTCGGGTTTACCTTTTCAGATTTACGACATAACCTATAACCAGGCAGCCATACATGATGCTAACAGCATATTTGCTTTTAAATTTTTTACCCTGTTTTTGGGTGGCGTGATTGATGAAGGTTGCAGAATTCCTTCTCGGTAGTGAAGAAATAGAAACCAAAGATGAAAAAGAAATGGATAAAGAAAACAGTGATGGCGGTAGTGAAATTGGGAAATCAGTTGGCCTCTCTGTCCCCAAACCTCTGTCATCTGACTCTACCTTACTTCTATTTAAGGACAACTCTTCCAAGATGGGGTAAGTAATTCTCTTTAGGGAAAGATAAGATGCCCTTGGATTTGCCTCTCTCGTTAGAAGCAGAAACAGATAAACAATTTACCTTCTTATTTTGTAGTTACTTTCCTAGTGAAGAAAAGTCAGAAACAGATGAAATCTCAGGCAAAAGGCCTAGCAAACTGGGTGAGTAGTGAGTGACTCGTGCCAAACCTGACTTTTCTTAGCTCCTCTAGCTTTGATACTTTAGGACAATTCCATAAGATTCCTTTTTTTTTTTTTTTTTAACTCTAGTGGACTTTGCTCTGTCTTACTTGTGGCAATGAAAGGAACTTATGAATTAGAAGAGTTTTCTTGGTTCTGTTTTTGAAAACTTACATTCAGTTTCTTTATTGTTGATCATGGACATATGTAGTCCTTAGTAGTGTGTGTTGAATGAGTGAACCATGAAATATTTCAATCATATGTCGATGAATGGAAGATGTACATGGGATTGGATAATGAAGAGAGTGATTGTACGCATTAGGCAGGATGAGACAAAGATGGGAACTTTCAGGTGTCACTTAGCTCAGAGTGATAAATCTTGATTGTATAATGCCATCTTAGTACTATAATTTACCTTCAACTTCATGTTTTAGAACATAGAACTTGAGAGATTTGCCTATGGATGGATGTTACCTGACAGCTTTCATTCTCAGTTCTTCTTCCTAAACAAACCCACCTTATTTCAGGAATCATGTACTTAAAAATGATTTCTCTTTCTTTAGATGAAGATGATTCATGCTCATTGCTAACAAAGGAGAGCAGCCACAATAGCAGCTTTGAGCTGATTGGCTCCACAATTCCATCCTATCAGCCTTGCAACAGACAAACAGGCCGTGGTACTAGTTTTTTCCCTACAGCCGGAGGATTCAGATCTCCTTCCCCTGGGCTATTTCGAGCCAGTTTGGTCAGCTCAGCTTCTAAGGTAAGATGGTAATGGTTTTCTAATCTCCTCCCCCTTTTGCTTCCCACGCTGCTAAATAAAGTGTGTCCAAGCCAACCAACTCCCACCACATTATGTATGTTCAGTTTAAAGAATCCACCCCCTTTGTGTATTAAAAACAATTCTCATCCAGTGTTCTTACTTTCTTGAAGATATTTTTCCTTATGCTTATCTTGGCTATGCATTGTCCTCCTCAACTGCAGTTGCCTGAGAGTAGATGAAATATTGCAAATAGCAACTTCTGTTGTTGTCATGACAGTGAATGACAATTATAAATGTTTTGTTTTTGTTTGGTTTTGTTTTGGTGCCAGAGTTCAGGAAAGCTGTCTGAGCCTTCACTTCCCATAGAGGATTCCCAGGATCTGTATAACGCCTCCCCAGAGCCTAAGACACTTTTCCTGGGAGCAGGAGACTTCCAGTTCTGTTTAGAAGATGACACTCAGAGCCAACTGTTGGATGCAGATGGGTAGGTAGTTTTATGTTTCTGTGGGTGGGATGGTACTGGGTACTGCTTAATTTTGTTTAAAAATAAAGTAAGCTTCTGTCACTCCATCTGTGCTTTCTCTTTTGAGAAAGAGAAGGTGTATAGACCATTAGTATTATATTCTGTGAGTCTGAAAAAAATCTCTCCAGAAAATAAAATGTAAATAGTCCTTGCTAGCATTCTGATCCTTCAGTCTCTGCCTTACTTGAAATGCACAGCTCCTGTAAGGGCACCAAATTTTCCTGTATCCATTCTGCTGTGTGTAGGCTTGTTGTGTGGGATTGAGGACCGAGAGACCTGTGGCACATTACACGGACGTAACACCGAGTTCTGTTCTAGCACCATCGGAAGCCAAAAATTATCCTTTACCTTTTACCTTTTGAATAGCATTTATTCTTTTATTAAACTCTCTCTCTTTTTAGATTATCCTAAGGTTTCAGTTTGAATCCTTTGTCTTCTGGTTTGGGATTCAGCTTCTAAGTTCGGTTTTAGAAACATAAAAATTTTTCACCCACTACTTTGTTTTTTCCCTAGAGAATTTCTTATATTCTTCATTGTGCTTGTAGGTTCCTAAATGTTAGAAACCACAGGAATCAGTACCCAGCTCTGAAGCCTCGATTGCCATTGGCCAGTATGGATGAGAATGCCATGGATGCTAACATGGACGAACTGTTGGATCTATGTACTGGAAAGTTCACGTCTCAAGCTGAAAAAACTCTGCCCAGGAAGAGTGACAAGAAAGAGAACCTGGAGGAACTTCTGAATCTTTGTTCAGGAAAATTCACTTCTCAGGGTAAATATCCAACAGAGAGTATCAGGCTCTCCATAGCCAAATATCTTAAGTCAGTGTCCTTGAAAAGAAGCCTCTTGCTCTTGGGTAAAAAGGTCACAGAAAACAGGGCTGTGATGGATTGTTGTGTGCAGGTTGAATTCTTAGCTTCTGATATTTAGATCCCTTACTTTCTTAGGGTGGTAAAATGTCAACTTAAGACTGCTTTAGCTTTTGGGGTGCCTGGGTGGTTCATTCAGCTAAGTGTCCAACTCTTGATTTTGGCTCAGGTTATGATCTCTCAGTTCCTGAGGCCAGGCTTTGTGCTGACAGCTTGCAGCCTGCTTGGGATTCTCTGTCTCTCCCTCTTTCTCTGCCCTTCCCCCACTTGTGTGTGCATGCTCTCTTCTCTCTCTCTCTCTCTCTCAAAATAAATAAACATTAAATTTTAAAAAGACTACTTTAGCTTTTACCATGTGATTTCTCATTTGTGGCTTATATATATGTAAAGCTTAGAAGAGTGTTGGTGTGTAATAAATTTCATATAAACACTTACTTATTTCCACCTGTATGCTCCTTTCCCCCCAATGCTAGAATGTTAGATCTGTGGGAGCTGGGATTTTTGTTTTGTTCACTGCTGTATCCCTGGTGCCTGGCACATAGTAAGCACTAAATAAGGATTTGTTAAATGAATGGATGGTGAGCTCTTTTTGGCAAGCTTACCTTATAACTGTATTGAGCTGGCGTGTCTTTGGATGGTTGGGGAAAGAGATAAAGCTGTTATTTCTTGGTGACGAATCTTTCATTGTTGTGATATAGATGCCTCTACTCTGGCTCCATCAGAGTTAAATAAGCAAGAAAAGGAGAACAGTTTGGGTGATCCCATGGAAGAAGCCCTTGCTCTTTGCTCAGGCTCCTTCCCTACAGACAGGTGAGTCTCTGATTGGAGGGAACTTCAGAAGGCCCAATCTTCTGGTAAAATCCTGGGATCCGCAGTAATGAGTCATCTTAGGAGCTTCATTTCATATCCTGTCTGAGAGTCTTGCAGTGTGTTTGAGTCTCATTTGCAAAATAAGGAAGTTACAATGCTTTCATTTAGTTGGTGGAGAACAGGGTTAAAAAGGTAAGAATAGAGACCTAACGTTAAAGCTGGGAGGCAGACAGTGTAGACCGCTGACGCTGCTTATTCCTCCAGCTCCGATCTGCTGTTGTAACGGGTCTAGTCAGGCCTGTGTCTGCCTTCTCCTTGAGCAGGCCAGCGATCCCATCTTCACAGTCATCCTACAGCAGCTCCCCACTCCGGGTGGCCCGATGAGAGTTCCAGATCAGTATTCTCTCCTGGCACATTGACACAGTAGCCAAGTTTATTGGTGCTGGGGCTGCCACAGTTAGTGTGACTGGCTCAGGGGCTGGCACTGGAACAGCATTTGGCAGTCTGATCATTGGCTGTGCCAGGAACCTGTCTCTGAAACAGCAACTCTTCTATGCCATTCTGAGATTTGCTGTGTCTGAGAGCAGAGGGTTCTTCTGTTTGATAGTCGCTTTCCTCATCTTCTTCACCGTTGTGAGAGTCCATGAGAGTCGCCTACCTGTCTCTGCTGCTTCACCTTCAGCCCATGCCTGGTGCTAAAAGTGTGTTGAGCATTGTCATTAATCACAGCATTTCTCTTAAAGAAAAAAAAAAGGAAGCACATGAAAGTGTTTAACACTAATATTTAGGGAACTGCAAATCAAAACCACAATAAGAAACTACCTCGCATGCATTAGATGGCTACTATTAAAAAAATAAAATAGCAAGTGTTTGTGAGGATATGGAGATATTGGAGCCCTTACCCACTGCCGGAGGGAATGTAAAATGTTAAAGCTGCTATGGAAATCAGAATGGCATTTCCTCAAAAAACTGAAAGTAGAATGTGATCCATCAATTCCATTTTCAAGTATATTCACAAAAGAAGTGAAAATCAGGTCTTAGATATTTGTACACCCATGTTCACAGTAGCATTATTCATAATGGTCAGAAAATGGAAATATCCCACATGGATAAACAAAATGTGGTAGACACACACACAGGAATATTATTCAACCTTAAAAAGGAAGGAAATTCTGACACATGTGAAAACATGGATGAATCCTGAGGATATTATGCTAACTGAAATAAGCCAGGCCCCAGACTATTAATACCATAGGATTCCATTTATATGAGATACTTAGAGTTGTCAAATTCATAGAGATAGAAAGTAGAAGGGTTGGATGCCAGTTGGTAAGGGGAGGGAGGAGTGGAGAATTGTTGATTAAAGAGCATAGAGTTGCAGTTTTGCAAGATGAAAGGAGTTTCGGAGGTTGCTTGCACAACAGTGTGATTATGTTATGTGTGTTTTATTACAATTAAATTTGGCAAAGTTTCTTATTTCCTGTTTCTTGAAGAGATTATTAGTGCTAATAAAATATTCTCAGTTCCTAAGTTGGCTAACTCCTTCTAGTTTGGTTCCAACATCTTATTTATTTATTAATTTCTTGATTTGCATTTTAGGGAAGAGGATGAAGAAGAAGAAGAAGAAGGGGAAGAGGAAGAATTTGGAGACTTTCGGCTTGTCCCAAATGATAATGAGTTTGATAGTGATGAGGTGAGTTTGAAGGGAACAAAGTAATCATAACTGAAGTCAATTGCTGCTGTATGGTTTTTTTTTTCCTAGTCTGAGTTCTTGAGAACTCTAAGTTTGGCATGTTATCAGAAGCAGTTTCCTAGAATGAGAAGTTTGGGCAGAAGTTTATGAATACTGTTTTAGTTGGGGACACATTTTATTCTGTTTGACTTTTGTGTGATACCCTATGATCTTCCAGGATGAACGCAGTAACTCTGATAATGAAGATCTGGCACTGGAAAACCATGAAGATGATGATGAAGAAGAGCTCCTGAAGCAATCTGAGAAGTTGAAAAGGCAAATGTAGGTGTTATGTCCATTCCTTCCATTGCTAGAGAAAGTTCTAACAGTTAAGTTGTAGCTTGCCATTGTTTTACCTAAGTTTGCTGGTTGTATTGCTTTTAGTGGTTAACACAGATTAAATAAAACCCATTCATATGATGTCTCTTGAGTATTCAAAGATGGTTGTGTACTCCCTTAGTAATTTCTATACTACATATCTCTAGTTGGTACTGTTATTTCTCACATGACATTGTTTCCAGACTCTTCATGTACTGGGTATTCTCTTTATCCTCAGGTGTGGTCTGAGTACTGCTGCATGTATTACTACAACCACATCCCTTGTTCTGGATGCATACTGCTTATAAAGTAACCAGAGATTGTAAGAACTGAGTTCACCTAGTCCTAAGGATCTAGTAGATAGCTAACATTCCTGGGTCTTTTTTTTTTTCCTATCAAAATCTGTCATTTCAGGTTTTCCTCATCCTAGTCTTGGGCAAAAGGCTTCCCCATTTATTTTTTTTAATGTTTTTCTGTTCTGATCATGAAAGTAAATCATTTATTTTATTTAAAAGAATACAGGGGTGCCTGGGTGGCTCAGTCTTTTAAGCATCTCTCTTCATTTCAGGTCATGATCTCATGGTTTGTGAGTTCAAGCTCCATGTTGGGCTCTCTGCTGTCAGTGCAGAGCCTGCTTTGGATCCTCTGTCCCCCTCTCTTTGTGCCCCTCTCTCCCCTTCTGTCTCTCTCTCGAAAATAAATAAACATTTAAAAAAAGAAGAGTCTTTGCCCCTGTCCCCCACTGGCGTGCACTCTCTCTCTCTCAAATAAAAATTAAATAAATAAATAAAAGAATACAGAAAGATGTAAATAAAAAGTCATCTGTTCACCATCCAGAATATTTAATGAAAGTGTTAATAGTACTTATTGCTTTATAAACATTTTTATGCATGTATTTTCATATAGTTGAGATCTGTGCATTTTTTAATGTATAATTTTGCATCTTGCTTTTTTCCCCCACTTAGGATATCCATAAGCTTTTCCCCATGATCTTAAAAGTTTTATAAAGACCATTTTAATAGGTATTTAGTATTATAGTATATGTGAATAACTTTTGGAATTCACATATAGGATATTATATTGATCCCTTTTAGATTTAATTATTGTTTCTAGCCCATCATTCCATTCTATTAAGGTCAGTTTGGGTTTCTAATTTATCACCTGTCAAATTAACTATCTCATACAGCCTTTGGTCATCTATAGATTTTTGTAAGGAAGTGGTTCCTTATTTTAAATTGTTAATGTTTATTTTTGAGAGAGAGTGCGAGGGAGGCACAATTTGAAGCTCGAGGCTCTGAGCTATCTGCACAGAATCCGACACAGGGCTTGAATTGATGAACCACGAGATCATGACTTGAACTAAAGTTAGAAGCTTAACTGACTGAGCCACCCAGGTGCCCCTAAATTTTTTTAATGTTTATTATTTTTGAGAGAGACAGAGTGTGAGTGCGGAAGGGGCAGAGAGAGAGAGAGAGACACAGAATTCGAAGCAAGCTCCAGGGGGCTTGAACTCATGAAGCAGGAGATCATGACCTGAGCTGAAGTTGGACACTTAACCGACTGAGCTGCCCAGGTACCCCTCCCTAAGACAGTGGTTCTTAAGCCTTATTTAACTACAGAATCCTTTGTTCAAATGAACTCTTAGGAAAAAAATGACAGCTAAAAGTTGAACTGTTCAAAGTGGGTAGATGGGAAGATTGAGGAATTTAGTGGCTGGTAGCCCTTGAAGGAATTCTGCTGGTAGCCTAGGATTTAGAGAAACTCAGCTTAAAAAAAAAATAACAAGTCTTTAATAAAAATCAGCCTTCAGGGTGCTTGGGTTGCTCAGTCAGCTAAATGTCCAACTCTTGACTTCAGCCTGGGTCATGATCTCATGGTTTATGAGTTTGAACCCTATGTCAGGCTCTGTGCTGACAGTATGGAGCCTGCTTGAGACTTTCTCTGTCTCTCTCTCCCCCCTCTCTCTCCTGCCCCTTCCCCACTTGCTCCCTATTTCTCTCTTAAAATAAGTTAAAATAAACTAAAAAAATTTTTTTTATATAGTTTATTTATTTATTTATTTATTTGAATAGGCTCCATGGCCAACGTAGGGCTTGAACTCATGACCCTGAGATTGAGAGTCACGTGCTCTACCGACTGAGCCAGCCACGAGCCTCTACATATTTTTTTTTTAATGTTTTTTTTAAATTTATTTATTTGATACAGGGAGAGACAGAGCATGAGAGGGGGAGGGTCAGACAGAGAAGGAGACACAGAACCTGATGCAGGGCTCAAATCCATGAACTGTGAGATCATGACCTGAGCCGAAATCGGATACTTAACCAACTGAGCCACCCAGGTGCCCCAAATTAAAATAAACTTTTAAAAAAAGCAACCTTCAGAAAGCCATCAAACTTCTGCCAACTTATGACCATAGATGACAGTACTTTGAACCCAAAGTGAAAACAGATTTGTTCTCAATAGGAACTGAAGTCACAAAAACTAACTAGTAGTGGCTTTGCTTACCAGTAACTCTGAGCCTTAGTCATGCCTCTAACTTGGAGGTCAAGATGTGGTAGCGGTAAGAGATCCCACTCTATTACCTTTCTATTCCATACTATCTCTAGACTGTCTCCTAACACTAGTGAATTTAAATACAGAACAGAATAATCTGAACTTTCCGGCAGTTATGTTTCAAATGTATGGAGGAGATTGGGAGTTCTGGCTTTAAATTGAATCCAGGCTAGCTCTGGGTAACTTACTTACTCTCTGAGTCTCAATTCATTCAACTGCAAATTAAAGGAAATAGTAGTACTCCCTCCTGAGATAAATGCCATGATGCTTGTAAAGCACAGTATATTGTTTGCACACAGTATATATTAAATGATAGACTTTAAGTATTACTAAAATGTATTATTATAAATTTAAGCTTATTATTATTAGAAGTGGTTCTGTTCTCATATCCACAGTCTGTGTATGTATTCATTGTTGCATTTTCTAATCCTCAAAATTATTTTCTAGGAGATTGAAGAAATACCTAGAAGATGAGGCAGAGGTGTCGGGGAGTGACGTGGGAAGTGAAGATGAGTATGATGGGGAAGATATTGACGAATATGAACAGGAAGAAATTGATGAAGTACTTCCTTCTGATGAGGAGCTGCAGAATCAAATCAAGAAAATACACATGTCAGTATCCCAGCAAGTTCTTCTGAGTAACGGGATGCATCTTAAGGCAGGGCCTATGACCAGCCAGAGTCCTGGTTTTGAACACCATATTTTTCCTGCAGGAAAACGATGTTAGATGATGATAAGCGACAGCTACGTTTATACCAGGAGAGGTACCTTGCTGATGGGGACCTGCACAGTGATGGTCCTGGACGAATGAGGAAATTCCGATGGAAAAACATAGGTATCTTGGTTGTTGCTTTTAGAAATAAATTGTACAATGTACATGTTTGTCCAGTCTAAGACTGAGTGGAAAGCAAAACTATAGCAGTCTATTGTGGAAGACCCGGCTAAAATGGTTACTTTCCATTAGTGAATGGGACAAGCTTGTGTTGGTATATAGTGAATGATGAGTTCATTTGTGTCTGTCCAGGCACCTTCTCCTATGGAGACTGCAGAATGCTGATAGCCTTAACTCTTTGCTTTAGATGATGCTTCTCAGATGGACTTGTTCCACAGAGACTCTGATGATGATCAGATTGAAGAGCAGCTTGATGAGACAGAAGCCCAGTGGAGGAAGGAGAGAATTGAAAGAGAGCAGTGGCTTCGGGACCAGGTAGGAAGTCTGCAGGAAAGTCACCTATTCTGACTCTAGTTTATAAGGAGAAGACCCATTCATCTTGCTTGTCAGGATAGTTTTGAAATCTTAGACAACTTACTGCTGTCCCTTTTAATACTTGAATTTTCTTTTGTGCTTTGAGAAGATTACCATGGGCAGTTCAATTCATGTTTGTATGTCCAATATCAATTGTTTGTCTAAATCAACAAAGGTTGCAAAGAGGAAAACAAATGATGTCCCAGGTCCAGGCTATGCTAAGTATTTCGGGGAGCGGTACACTTCTTTCACTGGTGTCTGATTCTTATTTTCAGGCACAGCAGGGGAAAATTGCAGCTGAAGAAGAAGAAATTGGGGAAGACAGTCAGTTTATGATGCTAGCCAAGAAAGTTACAGCCAAAGCACTACAGAAAAATGGTGAGCTCTTGGTTTTCCTCTGAGTCCAGCCCCCTGGATTGTGAGTGCTGGAGCCTTGGAAGCAACTTCAGGGGCTGTTGGAGCTCAGGCATGGGCCTTTGTCTAATGCTGTCTTAAAGAGGCCACTCAGAGATGGGAAAAGACTATTCTTGGATCTTAGACTATTGGACAGTGGACATTGTACTTATGAGTATATGTATCTGGTTTTACTTTATCTTCTAAGGCAGCTCAGAGTAGGAATTCTGCCTTTTTAAAAAAAAAATTTATTTATTTTAGAGAGACAGAGAAACAGAGTGTGAGCAGGGAAGGGGCAGAGAGAGAGAGGGAGACACAGAATCTGAAGCAGGCTCCAGGTTCTGAGCTGTCAGCACAGAGCCTGACACGGGGCTTGAACCCACAAACTGCGAGATCATGACCTGAGCCGAAGTCGGACACTCAACCAACTGAGCCACCCAAGTGACCCATTGCCTTTTTTTTTTTAATGTTTATTTATTTTTAAGAGAGAGAGGCATACACACACAGAGTGCAAGTAGGAGAGTGGCAGAGAGAGGGGGAGACACAGGCTCCAGACTCTAAGCTGTTAACACAGAGCCTGATGCGGGGCTTGAACTCACAAACGGTGAGACCATGACCTGAGACGAAGTTAGACACTTAACCAACTGAGCCACCCAGGCACCCCCAGAGCTGAGACTCTTAAAGACTATTCCCTACTCTTGTCACTCTTATTTTTTCTTATTACTGTTAATGATTTATCAACATTCAACTTGGTAGTCTGTCTTCTTAGAGCCACTTAATATAGTTTAATGTCCGTGTTCCTAAGCTTTAGTTTAGTTATAGGCTTTGTAGCTTGTTTAATTTACCCAGGTTTGCCTGGAACACGCCTCTCTTTCTTTTCTTTTCAGCCAATCAAACTGTGGTTATTCAAGAACCAAAGTCTTTACTCAGAAATCCTTTTGAAGCCATCAGGCCGGAAAATGCTCACCAGGTTGGTTGGGGACTTTGTTAGCCTGTTGTCATGATCTGCAAGGTTATATAGGTCCAGGTCATGCTAAGGGAATACTCTGTCATCAGAGGAGGGAGGTGGCTGCAGGAAATGAAAGTAGATGTCAAAGGAGTTTGCTGTTTCTTTTCTGCTTGAGTGGGGTATAAACATGTCCCCTCAAGACCTGGGAGAGGCCAGGAAGGACTGACTTCTCATTCTTTCCGTGACATTGGGATTTGATGCCAAATGACTCTTCTCTCTTCAGCTAAAGACAGGCTCACTGCTGAACCAGCCCAAAGCTGTGCTTCAGAAACTGGCTGCCCTCTCTGACCTCAACCCCAGTGCGCCCCGAAATTTAAGAAACTTTGTCTTCCACACACTTTCTCCTGTTAAGGCTGAGGCAGCGAAGGAATCACCTAAGCCTCAGGTAGGGAATTTGAGGACTCATTTGGTGGCTCTCCATGCAAGATTGATTGATTGATTGATTGATTGATTTAAAAATTGAAAATATAGATATTTCTGGCTCAAAAGCTTATGCTGCAGTGTTAATCTTGCACTCCCCGATAAGGTGTAAGAGGACTGTTACCCCCAATAGGTAATCAGCTTTGAAACTTTCTGGAAAGTTTATATTCCTTTTTTTTCCCTAAACTATGAGTTCCTAAAGAGCTAATTGAAGATAAGTACTTGTATGAGGGTCTTGAGCTGATCCTGACTCTTTCTCTGCTCTCTAGGTGAGGAGAAGGGGTCCATCTTTAATGACATCCCCTTCACCTAAGCGCCTCAAAACAGATGAAAGCACTTCAGGATTGAAGCAAAGCATCTTCAGATACTTGGAAAGCTAACACCATCAGGGTTGATGGCACCTATGTTGAGACTACCTGAGAAGTTTCTGCCATTGAAGGTTGGAATCGATGCTCACGTGGCTGATCCTTGTCCCCCTTCCTTCATAATCAGTGCATTAAGATTACAGAGAGAGATTCCAGTTCTTTCCACTTCATGGCTCTGGACATCTTTTTCCTTTCCTATTATTATTTCCTGGGTTGGCCACTAATCTTAATTCTGCAGTGTTTACAACATTAACTCATGGGTACTTGGGTGAAGGCTCACTTCCTCCGTTACATATTTTGACATTTTATCCTAGCAGCCTACTGGGTTGATATCCCTTTGTGAAAGGGGTGGTTAGAGGAGGAGAAGAAGAAGAAAACATGTGGCATTACAGAAAATAAGAGGAAACAGTGAATGCTAATGCCAGAATGAATCCTTCACACCCCAAGACGTGTACCAAGGTCACCTGGACTCTGAAAGAGAGCCTTCGAGGACCTAGGAACTAACAGATGGGCTGTTCCATTTGTCTTGCCCCTTCAGTTTTCCTGTATGAGGCCTCAACTTTCCAATTAACATTTGCTTCCCTTATAATAAGGACTCAGTTGGTACCGAAGTCAGAGAGACCTTGGCCCCTATTTTCTGGACGACAAGGATGAAGATAAAGGGTTATACCCAGTGTCTGTACACATTACATACCTGATGGGGAGTGCAGAGAGCAGTCTCCTGGGACTAAATTCTCAACGTGAAACAGTGTTGCTCAAGGACCTCCCTTCTCATCCTGACAAAAAGAAATATAACTGTTATTTATTGCATTCAACTGGGTTTATTACATTGCCCTGACCAGAGGACAATTTAATATGTCATTACTTTTTTAGAAAGAAGACCACTATGGAGTTTATAATCAAAATATTGTTGAAGATGATTCCCCCCACTCCCAATTTTCCCTGATCAATCATGAGGCTCTTGGAACTTTAGGCAGGGTTTTCCTCCCTTAGAACTGAATCACTGCTGCTTTGGAAAAACATTCCATGTGAATACTGTGGTTTCAGTGTCAGAAGCTGGACTTGAGAAATTGGAGGAGTTGTGCCAGTTTTTTATTGGCAGAGGGAAACACCAGTTTAAATGCTGGAATTAGGGTGTAGGCTTTCTACAATTGTTTCTAATACACAAGATACTGACTTTGAGAGAATTTGTATATTTGTAATCTTGTAATGGGGAAAATGTATATAAAGATGTTTTAATATGTATGTAGTGTTTCAATAAATCTCGGTGCCTAAAGGCAGGGTTTGGCATCTAGATTGGGTGCTCATTCTTAGGTCAGTACCTGTCTAATATCGAGGAGCATTGTTTTCAGGCTCTCTCCCTCCCAGGGAAGCCCTCTGGGTCGAGAGAGAGGCTGGCAGTTGTCCCTCCCTGGCCTCTCAGCTCCGGTGAATTGATCACGTTCACTCCCGAGGTGGTTTGGGTTCCGTACAGGTGAAGAGAGTTTACATAAATAGTACCTGTTGTTATTGCCCTTTGGCAGCTGTGGGTTCAAAATGAGAGTTAATGCCCCTCCCTTTGAGCTTTTTTCCTTTCTTTTTTTTTTTTAAAGAGAGCAAGCGAACATGTGAATTGGGGAGAGGGAGAGACAGAAGGAGAAAGAGAGGATCTCAAGCAGGCTCCATCCTCAGTGCAGAGCCTGACATGGGGCTTGATCCCATGACTCTGGGATCATGACCTGAGCCAAAAATCAAGAGTTAAAATGTTCAAACACTCGACTGACTGAGCCACCCAGGCGCCCCCCTTTTAGCGATTTAAACAGTGCCCAGACAGGTAGCCTTTGCCTTGGAAAAGAACTGGGAAGGAGGGCTAGGTATTTCTCCTCTCTTGCTTTCCCATATCCCTTTTGGGGAAAGAAGTGAAGAGGGCTGGAATTGATTGACCACTGCTTTCTTAAAAAGCAGTCCATAAGAAATCTAGGGAGCATATGGTTTTTGTTCTAGGCTCTGGAAAGAAAGCACTTGGACAAAGAAAAGTTGAGTCTGTTTTTTTTTTTTTTTTTTTTTTAACATTTATTTATTGTTGAGAGAAAGAACATGAGCAGGGAAGGGGCAGAATCTGAAGCAGGCTCCAGGCTCTGAGCTGTCAGCACAGAGCCCGACGCAGGTTTTGAATCCACAAACTGCAAGATCATGACCTGAGCTAAAGTTGGTTGCTTAACTGACTGAGCCACCCAGGAGCCCCTAGAAAAGTTGAGTCTTAAGCTCTGGGTGTATAGCTGTTATAAGGCAAGCTAAGCCTTGACTTTGCTAACAAAATTGAAGCAGAGAGTTGCAACCTGACCTATATGCCTATGCCCAAAACAGTGAGCCACCAGCTTCGGCTGTGTTGTAATGATCCAGGCCCCAGGCCCTGCTGCTGTGGCTCCTGCTAGCACTCAGCTCAACTAGCTTGGAAATGGCATACCTGGAGTGGTAAGAGCCCATGCATCTGTGAGATAGATATGCTCAACGTCAGCCCTTTTGCCTCCTAGTTCCACACTGTGGGGTTAGGGACACATGGCATTTACTTCATGTGAACAGGATCTCATTAATTCAGTCCATGGTTGCACAAACTGTTCTCGGGCCTCTTCCATAAAACATTGGGTTCTGTTCACCAAAGCACCATAGGCACAAGTTCCCTGGCTCCCTGTGCAACCCCCTCATCTTAACTGTCCCATAAACTGTGCTCTTTGAGAATTTCTAATGGTTCAGACTGGACATATTTGGTCTTTGTCTCCTGCACTTGTTTAATAACTCATGGGGCTCCCTGTCTTGAGATTTTGTTTACCTAAGGATAGGGAGGAGTATTTCTGGGAAGAGTGTCATACTATCTGATTATATCATATTCGAGATGGTATTCTGTCTTCTGCCTTACGTTCTTTTTTTAAATTTTTATTTTTTGGGTATAGATTTTATTTTTAAATAATTTCTACACCCAATGTAGAGCTCAAACTTAAAACCCCGAGATCAAGAGGTACATGCTTTACCGACTGAGCCAGCCAGGCATCCCTCTACTCATTCCTTGACACATGGCCTGGAATGTAGTGTTGCCTGGTAAAGACTGAATGAATAATAAATAATGCCACACCTTTCAGAGCCTCTTCTTGGGATTGTGAGTTTGAGCCCCACATTGGTCCCAGAGCTTACTTTAAGGGAAAAAAAATGTGATTTTCCTTCCGCATAGCAGCCAGAGGGTAACCTTGGTATAAACATAAATTGAAGGATGCCACGCCATCATTTAAAACCTTTCGATGCTGGGGCACCTGGATGGCTCAGTTGGTTAAGCGTCGGACTTTGGCTCAGGTCATGATCTCGCAGTTCGTGGGTTCAAGCACCACATTGGGCTATGTCCTGACAGCTCAGAGCCTGGAGCCTGCTTCAGAGTCTGTGTCTCTCTCTCTCTGCATCTCCCCCACTCACACTGTCTGTCTGTCTGTCTGTCTGTCTCTCTCTCTCAAAAGTAAATTAAAAAAAAAACATTAAAAATTTTCAAGTAAATAAACAAAAACCTTTCGATGTCTTCCATTGCATTCAGAATGAAGTTCAAGCTCCTCATGGCCTACAAGGCCCTCTATGATATAGCTCTGCCTCCCAACCTCCTGTCCATTCTTCCACATCAGGACCTTCTAAAGTGTTCTTCCCTTTTCCTGGTATGCCCTTTTCTCCAGTCTCCGTCTTTATCTGACTAATGCGTAGATCTCTAGACATTAGCTTAGATCTAACTTCCTCTGAGAAGACTTCCATTACTACCTCTTTCTTAATCAGTTTACCTCTGCTAGTTTTCTTTTTTCTTTTTTTTTTTTTTGGATCTTTTATCCAAAAGTTTGTCACCTTACTGTTTGCTTAGGTCTGCCTCCCCCATTCTGTAAAAGCAGAGACCATATCTGTTTCTTTAAAAAATGTAAAGAAAGAGGTGCCTGGCTGGCTCGCTCCATACAGCATGTAATTTTTGATTTTAGCATTGTGAGTTCAAGTCTCCTGTTGGGTGTAGAGATTACTTAAAAATTTTAGGGGCACCTAGGTGGCTCAGTCGGTTGAGTGTCCAGCTTCAGCTTGGACCATGATCTCATGGTTCGTGAGTTAAAGCTCCATAGTGGCTTTTCTGCTTCAGCATAGAACCTGCTTCGGAGGGGCACCTGGGTGGCTCAGTTGGTTAAGCTCCGACTCCAGCTCAGGTCATGATCTCACATTCATGGGTTTGAGCCCTGCATCGGGCTCTGTGCTGACAGTTCAGAGCCTGGAGCTTGCTTCCGATTCTGTGTCTCCCTCTCTCTCTCTCTGCCCCTCCCTGCTAATGCTCTGTCTCTCTCTGTCTCAAAAATAAGTAAAACATTAAAAAAAAAAAACCCTGCTTCAGTTCCTATGTCCCCCTCCTCTCTCTGTCCCTCTCCTGCTTGAGCTTTGTCTCTCAAACACTTAAAATAATAAAATAATAAAATCTAAAAAGTATAGGTGGTGTCATAACTGGCATATAGAATTTCTCAATAAATACTTATTGAGCAAGGAGTGATGATGCCTGGAAGAGCTAATGGTGAAAAGCTTGGAGCTGAACCGCATACAAAGGAGCTTTTTGGTGTGAGATAGAAGAGAGATGGTAGCTGTGTGAAGCCATTAAGTCCTTGTTCTACAACCTACAAGTGGCATGACCTTAGATAATTCATTCTTTGAACTTTTTTCCCCAGCTGGAAAATGAGGCCAGAGTAGAATGTCTTGGTCTAGCTCACAGGGTTGTGGTTAGGATCAGAGGTACAAATTAATGTGAAATGATTGAGCACATGTAAAGGCTGAACTAATACCCACTAGCCCACTGCTGAGGATGGGTTGGGGCTCTTGCCTTGTTATAGTTTGGCTGAGGGGGTGGGGAAGAAGCCAAGCCTTGCCAGAGCCACCGCCCATGCACCATGGGCTGGCTCTGTGCTGGGACCCGTGAGAGCGGTCAGGATGGAAGCCAGCTGTGTGCCTGGACTCTTGTGGCTAGCTGGGGAAATGGGCATGGCTTTGTGGGCGGCCGGTGTCACCTCAGATTTTACCTTTGGAGGCTTAGGTGCTGATCCCTATCCCTAGTAGTTGTATCGTCTGTCTGTATTATCCACGTCCTTCCCATCTCCTCTTTCTGTCCTCTCTTCTCTCACCTTAAAGGTTTTCATTTTCAGTTTATTGATTTAGTTCTTCCCTGTGGTGGGATATATAATGGGAAAAGGGGGGTTAAAGTAGCTACAGCCTAAGGGTGATCGGAGGAAGCTATGTGCTTGAACACCTGGGTCCTTCCCCTTCATTTCAGAAAGAACCACAGTCTTGTTCTTGAAAGCTGGTGGGCTCTGGGTGGGGGTGAAGAGGCAGCTCTCAGCTCCAGGCTGGGGAATCACTGGGCCCAGGCCCAGTGCTAGGAAAGTGCTAGGACAGGGTTGGGAGTGAGTCATGGTACATGTGTTTCAGCCCCTGTCTTTCTCTCAAAGGCTGAGGGAAGGAAAAAAAAAAAAAAAAAGGCTGACTGCCCACCCCTCTCTTTGTTTGTCTTGTCTAATTTAACTTACGTTATTTATCAAAAAGACAGGTTATTTGGAAAACCAGATGGACCCAGGCAAAAATCATCTGGGTTTTCCAAACGTGAAAAATTAGGTTCTGGGGGCCCAGGAGGAAAGGCGTGGGGGGGGCGGTTGGAGGAGGAGGTGAGGAGTATTATTGAAGGTACCTTATGTTTCTCTGTAGTCAGACCCAGAAATTGCTCCATGATATCCAAGCTTTCCTTCTCCCCACCCCACCTCATTTTCCTTCAAGTTCTCTATGATTGGAATCTAAATGAGAAAACTATAATCTTTATGTTGGTGGCTGGAAGTGCTCAGAGAACTCAACGATGAGAACCTGTCAGCGCTATAAGAGCAGCAGCCGGCAGCTTCCTCTGTCTCTTCAGCCCTCACCTACAAAATCGGGTTAGCAAGAGCTACAGGGTACAGAGAGGTTTCAGCAGCAGAAACCTCCACCTCTCGTCCCTTCAAGGTTTTGGGAAGTTAGACATTAGGGGTAGAATTCAGCCTTTCATCACTTTCTAATGATCAGATGGCCTGAGAGCACTGGGGATTAAGAGTGGTCGATCCTTTAAAAATCCAGGTGAGGAGGTCGCTCTACCAGGAATTTTTTAATTCCTGCTGTGGCCGCTATCGCTGGCCACAACTCACACAGGACTTGCTGTAGGACAACGAGTCAGCTGGGAAAAGGGCTAGCACTTGGGCCGTTAACTGATGGAAAATTATCAACCGCTGAGACCGGAATGTTACGTAAAATGCTCCAGATTTCCCTACCTTGCAAAATAAATACTCTGCATAATTTCCCTTTTCTTTAATTTAGGGAGAGAAACATTGTTAGAAAGGAATTCCAGCAAGAGGACATGGATGGAGGGCTCCACATGATGGAGGAAATTCTCAGTCTAAAAGCAGAGAGAGAGCCATCCCTCTACATGCACTCACTCAGAGCAGAGCCAGACCCTTTGTGGCCCGAAGAACCTTTGACGGCAGCAATAGCACTTGTCCCATTGTGTCAGTTTTTAAAGTGTCATTCAACTGTGAAACCAATTTGATAACTTGATCTCATCTGAATAAGTTAATAATAACTCCAGAGTTATGAGGATTAAGTAAGGAAAACATTTGTAAAGTGTCTCCTTCCAGGCCTGGCACATTGTAAACCTCCGTGAGTGTTTGTTGAATGAATGGACCCATGAATTTGAGCATTAAGTCTCCCTTGACCATTTCCAAAGATCAGTTGCTTGAATAACAGACTTGTGGGTTGTCCCCATTGAGCCCGGAACTCAAGGCATGATCTAACTGTGCCACTCACTTAACACAAGTTTAATAAGTATCTGTGGTGTGGGGGGTAGACTGTAATGGGCTGCCCTGTGCCCCTTCGAGGAAGGCCTTGTTGCCCAGTTTCTGGGAGCATTGTCTATAGACAGCCTTCCGTGGTCGGCCCCCTTAGGGATTGCCTCTGCAGCAGAGAACCCCTTGCCCAAGATCATGCCACTTTCCAACATGGCCTTCATCCAATGACAGGAATATAAAGGGCTGCCCATCTCAGCTCATTTGGGGACAGTTCTGAAGGGCCATCCAACCTTTCACAGCTCCCTGAGAGGTTGACTGAGGCTATCAAAGACCTGAATGGTAGTTCAGCTTCTTTCCCCTCCCTTCCACAGATACTGATCCCAAGCACACTTTGTAATAAGCATCCTGAATGCTTAAACTTTTCCGCATCTGCTTCCTGGGCTGTGCTAGTCCCAGTGGCCAAGGCTTCAGAAGAGGGAAGGACAGACTCCTCTGCAATTAGTTTCCAGCAGGTTTCCAGCACTGGAGTTGTTGATACTGTCTTTTTATGCCCACCAGAGGGCAGCAGCAGCATAGCATTCACCTTCCCCGCTCCGCTAAGTGAGCTCCAGGACTTCTCCCACGGACTTCCCACCACTACTGTTCAGTATTAGGAGGATCACTTCCCTTAGTGCATCTGCCCTTCTGTCTAAGGGAAGAAAACTTTCTGAAACTCTCAAGACTTTAGATTTTGTCAGTCTCAAACCACCCACCTCCTGCCCCAGCACCAAAGGCCAATCCGTCTTCCTGTTGCAACCCCTTCCCCCTCCTCAGCTGGGCAAACTCCTTGCCCAGGATCTCCCACCTTTCCACACTTGCACCCACAATAGATTTATTTTCTGTGTGACAGGGTAATTATGAACGTAGGGCCAGGAGGCCCAGGGGCCAGTCTGAGGATGGTCACTTCAATCTGGTGCTCCCTGTTCTGCTAACATTATTGATTTTTAGTTTTATTATGATGATTTTTTCTTTTGATCTGGCCCTGGTGACACATGAGGTGTGGAGGCTAGAAGGCAAAAACAAATGTCACAATTCAGCTTTAAAAAAAAATTTTTTTTTAACATTTATTTATTTTTGAGAGACAGAGAGAGACAGAGTGTGAACATGGGAGAGGCAGAGAGTGAAAGAGACAGAATCGGAAGCAGGCTCCAGGCTCTGAGATAGAGGTCTGCACAGAGCCCAGTGCGGGGCTCGAACCCACGAACCATGAGAGCATGACCTGAGCCGAAGTTGGACACTCAACTGACTAAGCCACCCAGATGCCCAATAATTCAGCTTCTTGAAACCACCTACCCACCTAACATGTCTTTAAGATTTTTTTAATTACCCCCCCAACGTGGGGCTTGAACTCACACCCCCAAGATCAAGAGTCTCCTGCTCTACCTTCAGTTAGGTGCCCCCCCCATTTTTTTTAATCTACTGGTTTTAGCATCTCTGCTTACCTGCCTTCATTCCGTTCCCTCATCCCCAAAGTTTTACCAAAGATTGTACCAGGAATCAGAGCCAGATGTGGGAGGGGGGCTGGGGAAAGGCATGGGGACAACAAATAGGGCACCTTCTGTTAGCAGCCATTAACTCACCCAGCAAGCCTTTATTGCACCCCTTTACTTCTCAGTTATTTCCAAGCTGAACACCCAGCTCCCTGCTTCTTTCTCAGTCTTTCCCCTGGGGGAGTCTTGAGATAGGTCAAGCTACGTGCCTTTTTTTTTCTGCATCAGTTTCTCTAGCTGTGAAATGGGTTTGAGAAAAACCTGACCGGGAAGCTTTCAGAAAGAGTGAGGTTGAGATTGGGTGGAGCCAAATCAGCAAGCAAGGCCCCAGACCTTCAGGCTACCCAAGGCCTCCCATAACGTGACTCTGCACTCTACTTGCTAGTGGGGAAGAGGAAAGGTAGGCTTTAGGCCGGATATTACAAGGGGGAGGGGGCACTCTGAACTGCTGTGATTGCCATGGGAATCAGCTGAGGCCAAGGGCGATTTGTGGGGCCACGTTCCCCCAGCCTGTTTTCTCTGTGTGTGCCGGGAGAATGAATAAATCATTGTTCAGGGGTGGGATGCAGCTGCCGGGCTCCACCCCTCGGCACATGCCCTGACTCCGGCTCCTCCATTGAGGACTGCTGGAGCAGAGAGGTTTATACACCCAGCTCCCCAAATCCTATTGAGGCCTCCCCCTCTGCACGAGTCGCCGGCTCCAAGCCCATTCAGCCTGGCCCTTTGTGTTGGGGGTTAAGTGGTTACATGTGGGGGGCACCCAGAAAAGACCTGTCAGGCCCTGAAAGGCTGTACTGATACAGTGCCCTCCTACTGATGAATGGGGTGGGTGGAGGAGTGGTGGGCGGCCGAGGGTGCGGTGGGGGAGAGGGCATGGGGATTATGGAGCCCACAGAGGCAGCTGCTAGGAAGGGGGTGAAACAGGCACTCCCTTCTCTCAGTCCTCCTGATCAACTTCTCTAGCTCACTCCCTCTGTTGTGGCTGTCGAATTTCCCATAGCCTAGGGACTTCAGGTTTGGCTTTCTGGTCTCCTGGCAGAAGAAGCCATTTACCACTTGGGTGCACTGAGGGAAAAGGGTCTACACCACCTTTCATTCTCCAGCAGCTCCAAAACAGCCCCTCGTTCCCTTTAGGGGAAGCAGGGATGGTGAGTGGAGGGATGCGTCTCCTAGGTTTTTGTTGTGCAGGGCATTTGAAATTGGGCTTTAAACTGAGCTTTAAAAGTTTCCTGCCAGCCTCTTCAGGAGCCATTTACCATGGGGGGTTCAGAGAGGAGACAAGATCTCAAACTGGATGTACTACATAGATTTTTTTTTGTGTGTGTGTGGAGGGGGAAGTTTCCAAGGCTTAAAAAACAACAACAACTTTAAAACTTCAAATTTGCTATGCCTCCCCCTCATCTTAATAGCGGAGAAAACAGTAATATTGGGAGCGAGGAATGGACATAAGGACTCTCTGTACATCAAAGGTCCTCCAGGGCTGTGATTAGCCCTGGGAGTCCAATGTCCACAATTACAATGTTATTTAACAATGTTCAGGCATATTATCTTTATTTAATCTGAAAAGTTTAAAATGCTTTGATTTGCCTAAGTTTCCAAAGCCATGAGGAGACATTGACAGATGATCCGAGCTCAGGGAAGGAGAAGGAAGCAGGTGGCAATATAGCTTGTCCTCCAGGACTAGATGTCTGTGCTTGGTTCTGACATGGAAGCTTTGGGGGTTGCTCGGTTATTTCTCTGCTGCCCACAGGGTGAAGCTCAAGCTCATTGGAATGATGGTCAAGGCCTTTCACAACTGGGCCAGCTTTATCCTCTAGCCTCATCTGCTACCTCCATTTCCCCTCAAGCTCCAGTCACCCTGGTGACACTCTGAACATACACACCACATACAGTCTCCTCTGCATTCTCCTGAGTGAGCTTCTATTCATCCTTTCCTTTAGATTTAAAAAAAATGTTATGTTTATTTATTATTGGTACAGAGAGAAACAGAGCATGAGCAGGCGAGGGGCAGAGAGAGAAGGAGACACAGAATCCGAAGCAGGCTCCAGGCTCTGAGCTAGCGGTCAGCACAGAGCCTGACCCGGAGCTCGAACCCACAAACCGTGTGATCGTGACCTGAGCCGAAATCAGATGCTTAACCTACTGAGCCACCCAGGCGCCCCGCTTCTATTCATCCTTTAAAGCTCCCTGTGAAACCTTTTCTTACCCTCTTTTGTACTCATTACTTTTTCCTTGTAACTCTGTTGTAGGGCCTGTCACATCGTATAGCCCACTCTTGTCTATTTCCCTTTTTAAACAGGGAGTGGCACAAGGCCACCACAAGCTCTGATTTTGCTCTGAAAACCCAACACAGCACCTGACCCAAAGTGAGCACTCTGCTGGGTGTGAGTAAAGGGATAGGAAGGAATAATGTCTTTGAGGCTGAAACACCTTGATCCCACCTCTTTCTTCCTGGAAGTACGGACACAGAAATTATCCACCTATAGAGGAAGGAACTCTTATGCCTGTCCTATTTCCTGGGGTAGGAATACCTCTCATCTCCCTGGTCTCCTTGCCTGACACTCTAGGCCCTTTAGGACCTAGAACTGGTTACTCACTGCTAGTCCTTGGCTCTGACATCTGTCTGCCTGCCAGGATATCTACCCGCTGCCCAGGGCTGGCCTATTTGGGCTGCTACTGGCCATCTGTAGTGACTTCTGTGTCCCTAACAATTAAGTCCCTATAACCTATGTAGCTGGGTGGACACATCCACAGATACCACTCTACCTGGAATTACTGATTCCTTGGCATCCTGACTGCAGAAGCTTCTGGTGAATGGATCTGTAAGAAAAGGTTTCACAGGGAGCTTTAAAGGATGAATAGAAGTGGGGTGCCTAGGTGGCTCAGTCGGTTAAGCATCTGATTTCGGCTCAGGTCACGATCACACGGTTTGTGGGTTCGAGCTCTGGGCTCTGTACATCTGCTTTTCTGTGATGATGCAGACATAACCTCACCTTCCTAGGGTTCTCAAGGCTCCCAGCTTTCTGAAAATTATGGAGTGGCCAGGACCTCTGTCTGAGCACTTACTGCCCTAATTACACATGCTAGAGTATCTCACACAACCTTACCTTCAACTAAGAGAAGACAGGCCACAACAATCTGATGCTGTTGGAATTCACTTGACTTCTCAGATATGTTATTTGAACCATGCCCGTTCGTGTGCTGCCCTGCAGAGTACAACAGAGGCTTTAAGTCAACAGTCAGTATATAATTCTGTGTCATTTGTAGCTAGAATGCATATAATGAGGCAGAGGTGGGTGTGGCATGTTATGTGAGTGTGCCTAATGACTTTCTCAAAGAGCTTGCTTCCTGTCTCTGCCATTCTAGCTTCTACAGGTCAGGAGGTTTTAGCATCTAGGGAGAAATGATTCTAACTTGGGAACACTGAGATGATTCCACTGCATTTCAAAGGAGGTCACAGTGTAAGCTGGATTGCTAATGGCTACCATGGGGAAACAGAGATGCTACTCCTTAATGAGGGCTGAGAGGTATATGAGGGGGACCCCTGGGTCACCACCTTGTGCTCTTGTATTAATCAGGATTCTTTTGATTGCCAGTGAAGGAAATTCCACTCAAGGTAGGCTTGACAAAATAAGGAAGATATATCTTCCTTTTTGGAAGATATAGAAAGGGCTCAGGAAACAGGGACCAGAACATCACCAGGACTTCTGTCTTTTGTCTCTGCTTCTACGTGTAAGCATCATTTCCTCCTACTCCAAACTGACTTCCACTTGGCAGGGAATGTGATTGCTGAAGTCCTGCCCATACATCTTCCTGGCTTTGTCTTCCTTTTATTTCAGAAACTCCCGGAGAAGGAAGAACTCTAACTCACCTGGAGTGGGGTTCCTATTCCTGGACTCACTGGGGTCCCATTTGACCCACATGGTTAGAGCTGGGAGAGATGGAGTCCACAAGAGAGGCAGAGAACAGCAGCTCTGGGCCCACAAACAACACCTCCCCTCCCCCCTACCAGGCTCAGGGCCTCCAGGAGTGAGGATTTAGGTTGCCTCACTTGGTCACCTGTCTAAAGGCAAGGGGAACTTGCAGTGGGTACAGCAAAAAGGAAGACTACTTAGGTTTCAGCATCAGATGTAGAAATGGGGCTGAGGTCTAAAAAAATAGCAAAAGATGAAGTAGGGGACTGGACACCAGGGTGGCTCAGTTGGTTAAGCATCTGATTCTTGGTTTCAGCTAAGGTCATGATCTCATGATCTCATGATCATGTTCCAGCCCCACATTGGGTTATTGGGTTCTGTGATTCTGTGATGACAGCTCGGAGCTTCCGTGGGATTCTCTCTCTCTCTCTCTCTCTCTCTCTCTGTACCCCCCACTCTCTCTAAATAAATAAACTTAATTTTTTTCAAAAAGTTGGAGTAGGGGATAAAAGCAAAAGAAAGAGATGAGGGAAAGACAAGAGTATTTTAATTTTTTAATGTTTATTCATTTATTCCTAAGAGTGACAGAGAGACAGAGCATGGGGGAGGGAAGTGTAGAGAGAGAGAGAGATGCAGAATCCAAAGCAGGCTCCAGGCTGTGAGCTGTCAGCACAGAGCCTGATGTCAGGCTCAAACTCATGAACTGCAAGATCATGACGGGAGCCAAAGTCAGGCCGTTAACCAACTGAGCCACCCAGGTGCCCCAAGACAAGAGTATTTTAAAATGTATTATGTTTCTTTTTTTTAAACATTTATTTATTTTTGAGAGATAGAGAGAGACAGAGCATGAACAGGGGAGGGGCAGAGAGAGACAGAGACACAGAATCTGAAGCAGGCTCCAGGCTCTGAGCTGTCAGCACAGAGCCCGACATGGGGCTCAAACCCACAAACCATGAGGTCATGACCTGAGCCAAAGTCGGATGCTCAACCGACCGAGCCACCCAGATGCCTCAAAATGTATTATGTTTCAAAGATGAAGCCATAGTAGTTTTGTTTTATTTTGTTTTTAATGGGGGGAGGACATGAAGGAGGTGTAGCCAAATGCTTGGTTGGCTCAGTAAAGTGGAGGTGTGGAAGGGACCTCCTAGAATCTCATGTGCGTGCCCTGACTGCTAAATTTGATCTCGTCTCCCTTCTAGGGCTGCCTTAAGAAACAACTTAATTTAAGAAGCCCTAACCTTCCTAACAGCAGCCAGTGCTGTCTTATCATTAGAGTCAGCACCAACTCCATCTCTATTTTCTCTGATTGCAAACTGAATCCCCAACCCTCCACACTTCCTCCATGCAAGAAGGGAGTGAGGGAGATAAGGCTTTAGTAAGTCCTGTAGAAACTGAGAAGAGCTCACTGCACAGACACCACGGAGGGGTTCTTTGCCCTGCAGGGAGGAAGGTACCAGGACCTGTGTGCAGGACATGAGGCCCAGTACTGTCCCAGAGCAGATATTCTTTCTTCTTTTAAAACACGGTTTTCAGGGCGCCTGGGTGGCTCAGTTGGTTAAACGTCGGGCTTCAGCTCAACGATCTCGAGGTTCGTGGGTTCGAGTCCCACGTCAGGCTCTGTGCTGACAGCTAGCTCAGAGCCTGGAGCCTGCTTCAGATTCTGTATCTCCCTCTCTCTCTGACCCCCTCGCCCCTGCTCACACTGTCTCTCTCTATCTCTCAAAAATAAATTTTGAAATGTTAAAAAAAAACATTAAATAAATAAATAAAACATGGTTTTCATGGTGGTGCCTGGGTGGCTCAGTCTCATCCATACTCTTGATTTTGGCTCAAGTCATGATCTCATGGTTGGTGAGATCAAGCCCTGCATCAGGCTCTGTGCTGACAGAGCAGAGCCCACTTGGGTTTCTCTCTCTCCCCCTCTCTGACCTTCCCCCCTTGCTCTCTATCTCTCAAACAAAATTTTTTTTAAGTTAAAAAAAACCCCATAGTTTTCATTAAGTGACTTTAATGAAATAAGCACAAGATGAATATATCATTTCAAATTGTGATATATGCTAAGATGAAAAGGAACCAAGTACCCTGGGATAATATATATAAAAGGGGAAACTAATCTGGTCTAGGGTCAGAGGAGGTTTATTTGAGAAGAGAGCTGAAATATAAGTAAGTTGAGAAAGGGAAGAGAATTTTAGGTAGAGGGAACCGTGTGTGCAAAAGTCGCGTGGCAGAACGGAGCGTGAGGCCCAACTACAAAGATGGAGGGCAAAGAATGAAGCTGGAGAGGTAGACAGGGCGGGATGCTCAGAGCCCTGTGGCTGCTGCCTCAAGGACTTACCCTGCTAGAGGGAAGCCATTTGAAAGGCTTTAAGCAGGAGGCTGGTGACATGATTAGATTTTCATTTTGAAAATGTCACCGTATCCGCAGTGACGCAAAGCGATCCGAGGGAACCAGTGGATGCAGTGGGAAGATACAACCCGACCCAGCATTCCTCGGTCATGGCTGCAGGAGGCGGGGGAGTTGGTTCCGGCGCTCGGGCCGGACGAACTGCTTGCTCCGTGGAACCCCGAACCGGCCCACGTGGGCCCGGCCGCCCCGCCCGCCGCGCAGACGCCGCCAGACTCTGCAGTCCCGGCCTGGGGCTGGGCGCGCCGCCTGGGAGCCCCGCACTCCACGCCCGGCCCGCGGACCGCTCAGGCCAGGCCCCCTTCCCCTCCGTCAGCCCCGAGAGACGAGTTTCCGCAGGAGCAGAGCCAGCAGCGCCGGGGCGGGCGCGTCCAGCGAGTGAGTCTGGCCAGGAGGGGAGGGTTGGGGGCGCAGCCCCCGGGGGCGGGGGCAGGCAGGAAGGCGCAGCCTCTTTCGGGCTGCCCCCTGTGGGGAGCTTAGGGAAGGTTGGTCTCTATCCTCGGTCTCCTGGGGGTGGTGGTGGTGGCGGGGTGATCCTCTCCGCAGGGCTACGCAGTTAGGGAGGCCGCCTTCCCAACCCTTACAGAGCCATCCCCCTCGCTTTACACACCCCGGGCCGACTGCGGATTAGCTTGGGCGGAAACCTGGTCCTAGGGTGTCTGGGTTCCCATTTTACCGTCTCTGAGAACCCTGTGAGCCTTAGCACCGCAGCACATCATCTCAGCTTCCCTCGCGGCCCCGCCCAGTCTAGGGGGAAAAAAAAAAAATTGGGGCCTGGATGGTTTCCAAGACTGCTTAGCGGGATGGGAGTATGTAGGTCACTAAAGGATCGTCCCTACACCCCGAGGACTTTTGCTCACTCCTAGATGTAGGGAGGGTCCCTGCCACCTATAAAGACCTCCGAATCTCTGCTATACTTACATTATCCCTCATTCTTACCGATCCCCCATTTTTTTAATCCTAGTAATATGTAGTCAGCAGAAACCTCTTGTTAATTCAAATCCTAATTTTGAAAGGAATAGTTATTAGGGAGGAAAGAATGGTGTGATATGCCTCCCTCTGGGGCTTCTGGCTCTGGATGGAGCAAGCTAGGGGAGGGGCACAAGATAGTAGACTCGAGGGAAGAAGGGCAGGTCAGAAGAGATGCTCTTCAATGAGGCTGTGGGCGGGGCAGGGGTGGGGTTGCTCTCTGGGGCAGAGGGGGCTACTGGAGCCATATTTTCTAGCCCTGGACTTGAGCAGTAGCCTCTTGCTATTGTTGACTTCCTCTTCCTGATTTAAATAGCCCACTGCAGACCCCCTCCGCATTCCCTCTCACAGCAACTATGTACAGGCACCTGCTTAGTGCGGGGAATATGACGTAGGGTAGATAGAGGAGCTCTGTGTCTAGTCAGGAAGCCAAATGTGTACGCTGATATACTAGAAGATAGTCCCCAAACGAAACAAAACAAAACCAAAAACAACTAGACAGACATTTACTGACCATCAACTATGCACCAGGGTCAAGAAACAGATATGAACAAAACAGTAGGTACTGGTGTGGTGGGTACCCAGCAGAAGGCATAGTTAACCGTGTTTATATATGTGTTGGGGCAGTGGGGAGAACTTCAGGAAGGCCTCAGAAAGGTAGGAATGGGCCAGCTGTGATCTGAAGTACAAAAAGGAATTTGCTGGGTGGAGAAAGGAGGAGTTTCCAGGAGAGGGGAAGGGAAGGTATTGTAGGCCAAGGGAATCGTATGAAGAGGACAATGACATATTCTGAGATGTCTGAGCAGTTTGAGGTTCTGAGAGTGGCAGAATGTCAAGAGACAAGTCTGGAGGGGGGAGCAGGGGCCAGCTGAAGCCATGTAGGCCATGTTGAGGGTTAGCAGTTTAGGGAGGGTACTCAGAGCCGTGACCAATCAAGTTTACATTAAAAAATTTTTTTTGATGCTTATTTATTTGAGAGAGAGAGACAGAGAAAGAGAGAATGTGAGTAGGGGAGGGGCAGAGAGAGCGGGAGACCCAGAATCCAAAGCAGGCTCCAGGCACTGAGCTGTCCTCTCAGGGCCTGACGTGGGGATCAAACCCACAAACCACAAGCTCCTGACCTGAGCTGAAGTTGAATGCTCAGCCATCTGAGCCCCCGAGGCACCGCTCAGGTTTACATTTTTAACTGGAGGCAGAGAGGTCAGAAAAGGCTGCGGGAGTCAGTCAGTACAGGTTTTTAAGAGGTAGAATTGTCAGCATTTGCTGGCCAATGAGATGGGGGAAGGAAGCTGAGTGAGGAGACCAGGATGCTCTCAGGTTTCTGGCTGGGGTGACTGAATGGAGACTGGGCCATTTTTCTGAGGACACTGGGGAGGGAGAGCTGGTTGGGACATGCAGAATTTGGGGAGCTTATGGCTGGTTGCAGAGTTGGATAGCAGTTGGATCTGGGCTGGAGACACATCTGAGAGTCACCAACACCTGATGGTTCTTGAAGCTACAGCAGAAGATGAGGTCATCTGGGGAGACGTGCACAGAATGAGGAGACAGCCTGCCTCAGAGGGCTGAGGGAAAACCCTATGCAGGAAACTGCGAATCAACAGAGAGGGAGGAAGAATACCACAAAGGGAGGGGGAGGTGTTACCAGAGGGAAAGGGACTGAGAAGGAGCATCCAGCTTCCGCACGCTGCCTTGCCCCCACAGCTATGTTGCTACAACTTCAGGCACCCCACCCTGTCCTGCTCTGACTCATTCTTCTGCTTCTCCTTTGCAGACCAGATGTTCGCCATCCAGCCAGGGGTAGCTGAGGGGGGCCAGTTTCTGGGGGGCCCGCCTGGAGTATGTCAGCCTGAGCTCCAACCAGACAGCAACTCCAACTTCATGGCAAGTGCCAAAGATGCCAATGAGAATTGGCATGGGATGCCAGGCCAGGTGGAGCCAAGCCTGATGAGGGGCTCCTCTGAGTTGCCCTCTGACAACCAGGCCTTCCAGGGCCCTGGACTCCCCGAGGGGGAGGTCCGCAGCCCACCAGAGGGGGCAGAAATCCCCGGAGCTGAGCTGGAGAAGATGACCAGCACCAGCATGATCTGCTCCCCTCTGGAGGACAACGGCTATGCCAGCAGCTCCCTGAGCACTGACAGCCCTAGCAGCAGCCCTGAGCCTGCCTGTGGGACTCCTCGAGGCCCGGGCCCTCCAGATCGCCTTCTGCCCTCAGTGGCCCAGGCTGTGCAGCAGCTGCAGGCTCAGGAGCGCTACAAAGAGCAGGAAAAGGAGAAGCACCACGTGCACTTGGTGATGTACCGCCGTCTGGCCCTGCTGCAGTGGATCCGGGGCCTGCAGCACCAGCTGGTCGACCAGCAGAACCGTCTGCAGGAGAGCTTCGACACCATCCTAGACAACCGAAAGGAGCTTATCCGTTGTCTCCAACAGAGGGCGGTCCCATCCAGGCCGCAGGACCAGGGCTAAGGGTGTGCCTCCACAGGGGTGCAGGGGTATATGTATATATTTGTAAACATGTGTGTGGTTGTGCACAAGTAAGTACATGATTATTTGCTGGTATTAGTACAGGTAAGCATATGTATGTGCTATCATGCAGGCAGAGAGGTCCAGGCATGTGTGAATCAGCACTTGTGCATCAGCTTGTGTGTGCTGTGTGTACATACAAGCAAACTTATGTGCCAGTCTCTGTGTGTGTACATATGTGTATGTATAGCATGTATGTAAGAGGGAGTACGTTTATATGCATGAACCAGGTATCCAATAGTGTGTATATATGTGCATGAATGAGGATATATATGCAAAATATGTGTGTGTGCATATGAATGAGTTTGAGTGTGCAGGCTTGTGGCGGGTGTCTGTGAGTGAGTGTGTGCAGGCCTTTGTGTGCAAGTGCAGGCATGGGAATGGTGTATTAGCATGGATTTGCAGGCTGACTCACTAGCAGGTGTGTGCAAATACATATTCAGTTGCATATGTGGGGCACTCACACCCTGTGTTACCCATTGTCAACCCTAGCCTGTTTTTCTCCACAGGGTCCGCTTGCTCCCTGGAGAGAGGGATAACCTGCAGTCATTTACGGAGGGTTGCACTGATCCACTCTCTTGGGATTTCCCAGGCCGCCCCTTGTATTCCTTCCCCATCACTCCTCCCCGACTTTGCTCTCCTGAAGCTGTTGTCCCCGATGATGGATTTGCTGTAGGAAATGTGGTGGCTGCTCTGGCCTGCCATGGCTTTTTGAGCAATTGGTAGAGAATTAGTATGAGGGAGGGGAGCTGGGAGTGGTGATTGACACATGGCAGGGATGGGGGATGGGATCAGAGAAGAAGATAAAGAACTGACCCTCTTGAACTCTGCCTTGGGGCACACGGGAGATGGGGATTGGGGAAATGATAACAGCAGAACCTTGTGAAGAATAGACAGGATGGTGGGAATTCTAAAATATCACTTTGAAACAAACCACACTTCACAGCAAAGGAGCTGTAGCAGACCCTATTGATTTAAGTTTCTGATGAAAGCGAATGTGTGCTTATAAGCTTGCAAGGAATTGGCATGGTATTCCAAGGCTGTTGGGGAAAAAAAGTCTGTTTCCTCCCTGTGCCTCTACTTGCTGTGCCTCTCTGGCTTTAGCAACACTGGGCATCAAATTAGGTGGGTCTGTTTTTCTGAAATCAGGCTGTCTGGGCCCAGAGGAGCCACAGTCAGCTTTCCAGGGTTAACCGGGGGTGGGGGTGGGAGCAGCTCAGCCCAGCCCCTGGAAGCTCTTAGCATGCTGGGTCATAATTCCTTCTGTCACTGTATGGCCCTTTAAATGGGAGTTGACAGGCTCTAGCAGAGGCTCTGTGAATTGGAGAGTGGGTGAATTTTGGGGAGAACCAAGGACTAAGGTAGCCAAGCTCCCTGCCTTGCTTTTGTGAGCCATGAGGGTACAAGATCCTGATGAGTGAACAGAGGCATGACGCTTAGTCTCTTTATCTGCAAAATGGGGGTGCTCTTTCTATCTCTAAAGAGTTCTATCCCTGACGGGTATAGGGAGTAAGGCTGAAGCAATGGTCCTGGGGACTTTTGTGTCTAGCCCTTGCATGTTGACTATGAAGCTGGCTTCTGGACCAAGCCATGGTGAATAAACTGGGGCAGAGAAATGCATTTCTTGAGTTTGTGTTTCTATTCTACCCATTGTCTGGTGGCCTCTCTTCCACCACGGTCAGAGCTGTCCTTTTGGACTGGGAGCTGGGGGACAGATGTGGGGGAAGTCACTGAGGAGGAGGTATTCAGCCTGCTGTGGCTGATGGGGGTGGCAAGAGGTTTCTCCTCAGGGGCCTCTCAGTCTGACAGGGGAGACGTGGCCTGAGAGCCCCCTATGGGGATTGTTCTCATCCTAAGGCACCTTTGGGCCTGAAGATGAGGTAGTGGGGAGGCATCCATTTTGACGGATACATATGCTCCCCCCACACACTCCTATTCAACCCTGCCCTGGAGCCACCACTTCCCTGAAGGGTGCTCTGACTGCAAAAGACTGAGTTAGGCCCCTCAGCTGGTTCTGACACATATGTGGTTATAATACATGTATATGGCTTCAGATATTTGCTGTGCCAATCTAGACTAGACTTATTTTACATTGGTTTATATGATGATTTGTTAATTAGTTTCTCAAAACATCATTATTTGTATCTATCTATTGCTGCATGACCAATTACTCTCAAACTTAGGGACTTACAACAGTACACATTTGTTATCTCATGATTTCTGTAAGTCAGGAGTCTCTCACAAGGCTGTAATCAATGTGTCAATCCAGGGTCTGTGCTCTTATTTTTTGGGAGCATTCAGTTCTTCGAGGGCCATTGGCTGGAGATCACTTTGAGTTCCTTGCCATGTGGGTTCTTCCAACATGACAACTTGCTTCATTAAAGCATGGAAGTCAAGAAAGCAATAGGGCATTAGCAAAACAGAGGTCATGATTTTCTGCAACCTACTTACAGAAGTGACCATTTTCACTTTCAATGTTGCTATTTTTTATTGATTAAAAGCAAGTTACTCAAAGGGAGGGTATTATACAAGACTGCAATTACTAAAACGTAGAGGCTGTCTACCACAGAAGGTATTTTTAAAAAAAATTTTTAATGTTTTATTTATTTTTGATACAGAGAAGAACAGAGCATGAGGGAGGGGCAGAGAGAGAAGGAGAAGGAGACACAGAACTGGAAGCAGGCTCCAGGTTCTGAGCTAGCTGTCAGCACAGGGCCTGATGCAGGGCTCGAACCCACGAACGTGAGATCTGACCTGAGCCGAAGCCGGAAGCTTAGCTGACGGAGCCACCCAGGTGCCCCATCTTTTGTTTTTTTTAGAGAGAAAGAGCACATGCTTGCACAATGGGAGGGGTGGTGTTAGGTGGGGAGGGGAGAGGGAGAGAGAGAAACTTAAGCAGGCTCCATGGCCAGAGGACAGCCTGACACAGGGCTCAATCTCATGACCCTGAGATCATGACCAGATCCAAAATCAAGAGTTGGACGCTTAATGGACTGAGCCACCCAGGTGACCCCACAGAAGGCATTTTTGATTGATTAAATGAGGGCATATTTTATTGTTTTTTAATTGCATAAGTAAAAATTCTGTTTTACTTATATAAATTGAAACATTTCAGAGAAATCTAATGTTTCCCTCTACTTTTCCCCAACAAGATGTATATGTATATATTTACTTATTCATTTATTTTTGAGAGATATAGAGAGACAGCATGAGCAGGGGAGGGTCGGAGAGAGAGGAAGACACAGAATCTGAAGCAGCCTCCAGGCTCTGAGCTAGATGTCAGCACAGAGCCTGACGCAGGGCTCGAACCCACGAACTGTGAGATCATGACCTGAGCCAAAGTCAGAAGCCAGGCGCTTAACCGACTGAGCCACCCAGGAGCCCCCAAGATGTATATTTTTTAAACCCCACTTTTCATTGAAACAATGACCCAAGGTATTAATAATTCTTGTCACCTTGACATTGGACATTTAAACAGAAACAATATTGGGGCTCCTGGGTGGCTCAGTCGGTTGAGTGTCCGACTTCAGCTCAGGTCATGATCTCACAGTTTTGTGGGTTCAAGCCCCATGTGGGCTCTGTGCTGACAGCTCAGAGCCTGGAGCCTGCTTTGAATTGTGTCTTCCTCACTCTGCTTCTCCCCTGCTTGTGCTGTATCTCTCTGTCTCTCTCTCTATCAAATAAATAAATAAACATTTAAAAAATAGAGAAACAATATTTAACCAGTTTTAACAAATTCCACTTATTAAGAGACATTGTTTTAGCAAAGAGCTATAGTTAAATTCGAATAATTGAAAATTAGTAAAAGGAAAGCTCATTTAAAATGGAGCTAGGGGGCGCCTGGGTGGCTCAGTCTGTTAAGCATTGGTTCAGGTCATGATCTCATCACTCATGCGTTCGAGCCCTGCATAGGACTCTGTGCTGATTGATAGCTGAGCATGGAGCCTGGAGCCTACTGCAGATTCTGTTTCCTTCTCTCTCTGCCCCTCCTCATCTAATGCTCATGCTCAAGCTCATGCTCTGTCTCTCTCTCTCTCTCTCAAAAGTAAATAAACATTACAAAAGAAATTTTAAATGGAGTTTTAAGGCCAGAAGGGGGAGCTCTCACCTTGTCTCTCCTAGTCATTTGCAGAACCAACAGGAAGGGACTACCTTGCATTCCCAACAGGAAGAACCCTATACTTTACTACCTAAACAGGAAGAAGAAAGGTTTTCTCCTTGCCTGGCAACAGCCCAGCCAATGACAGCCCAGCCCAGCCAATAACTCAGCCAGTGCCGGCTTCTACACTTCAAACTCCCAGGTTACTCCAATGAATTTTGTTTATAATAGCTCCTCCCAAGCACCCCCCCCCCTTTCCTCTATAAAAGAGCATTCTTCTCCATTGTTCTCCGAACTTGCCAATGGTTTGCTGACGCTTGCTTATTCTGGATTGCAATTCTTTGCTATCCCCAACTAAACCCATCTTTCCTAGTAAAATAACTGACAGTTTTATTTTTAAGAAGATTTCTAACAAGAAGACAACGTCAAGCTCTCAGAGTACAAGATAGTAAATTTTTAGAAGGGGCTCTTTCCTAAATGTGTGAAGGCTCTTCTGAGCATAGCCAGCAGTTAAGAACATGGACTCTGAAGCCAGACCCCTAGATTTGGATGTTGGCATCATTGCTTTCAGTCTCTGTGACCCTGGGTAAGTCAATTAACTTCTCTGTGCCTCAGTTACTTCATCTTAAAATGGAGACAATAGTAGTAACTACTTCATAGGGTTGTTGCAAGGATTAAATGAATATATATATGCGCAAAATACTTAGAACTCCACTTGGCACATAGTAAACTGCATTAATGAGAGTTATTATAAATAGTGCTTTTGTGATGCACACTTAAATTTTTCACTAAAAAAATACCAAATTTTCCTTAAGGAAATTAAATCTAAAATTTGAAAGTCATCTTAAAAAAAAAGCTTTTGGGGCGCCTGGGTGGCTCAGTCGGTTAAGCCTCCGGCTTCGGCTCAGGTCAGATCTCACGGTTGTGGGTTTGAGCCCCGCATCGGGCTCTGTGCTGACAGCTAGCTCAGAGCCTGGAGCCTGCTTCCGGTTCTGTGTCTCCTTCTCTCTCTGCCCCTCCCCCTCTCATGCTCTGTCTCTCTCAGTATCAAAAATAAATAAAACAAAAAAAATTAAAAAAATTAAAAAAAAAAAGCTTTTAAAAATAAATCTGCTTAGGTGCCTGGGTGGCTCAGTCAGTTAAGCTTACAACTTTGGCTCAGTTCATGATCTCATGGTTTGTGAGCTCAAGCCCTAAGTCGGACTCTGACAGCTCAGAGCCTGGAACCTGCTTCAGATTATGGGTCTCCCTCTCTCTCTGCCCCTCCCATGCTCATACTCTCTCTCTCTCAAAAAATAAGTAAACATTAAAAAAAATAAAAATACTTGTAAAGTAAATGAATAAATAAGCTGCTTAATATTCCTTTCCATTAAAGAGCTGTCTCAGCTGACTAAAAGATAAAGCCAGACGAGGGAACCAGTGTGGTGAATTATATGGACTCCTGCCAGTCACTGACAGTCCTAGGGGCAGGCCCAGACCTTGGTGTGGTAGGGAATGAGAGAAGGAACTGTGCAAGAGCAGAGTTAGAGCCATAGCCAGAGCAGCAGAGTTTGGGGCAGGGAAACTGAGGCAGGGCCCCAATGGTTGTTGTTGTCCATCATGTAGGCCGGAGCCACTGACGCTGCTGCTGTACTTCCTATGTGGAGCAGACAGGTCAGAGACTCTAGCCTGCCTCCCTGTCTTCACCTGTGGCAACTCTACAGCCCGAATGAGGAAATGAAGCTGAAGATGCTTTGTATGCATTAAAACCCACAGGCCTGGGGCGCCTGGGTGGCTCAGTTGGTTAAGCATCTGACTTTGGTTCAGGTCATGATCTCATGGTTTGTGGGTTCAAGCCCCCCCCACCCCCCTCCACCAGAGTCGGGCTCTGTGCTGACAGTTAAGAGCCTGGAGCCTGCTTTGGATTCTGTGTCTCCCTCTCTCTCTGCTCCTCCCCCACTCATGCTCTGTTTCTCTCTGTATCAATAATAAAATAAACATAAAAAAATTAAAAACAAAAACAAAAACCCCCCACACAAGGCCTTGTGGAGCCCTCCTCTGCCCTTGAGTAGGTCTTGCCTGAACAGGCAGATGAGACTTGCATCCCAAAGACTAATGCACAAGCCACTCTGAGCCTAGGAGAGGGGAAACTGGGATGGCCCTCTGCGCAGGTCTCTGCCAGAGACATTTTTACTCAGAGGTTGTGTCAAATTATTTATTTATTTGAGAGAGAGAGAGAGGGCGGGGAGGGGCGGAGAGAGGAAGAGAGAGAATCTTAAGCAGGCTCCATGCTTAGCACAGGGCCTGACAAAGGGGCTTGATCTCACAATTATGAGATCATGACCTGAGTAGAAATCAAGAGTGGGACACTTAACAGACTGAGCCACCCAGGCACCCTGGGAGGTTGTTTTAAAGTCATTGGGGGGCGCCTGGGTGGCTCAGTCGGTTAAGCCTCCGACTTCGGCTCAGGTCAGATCTCAGGTTCGTGGGTTCGAGCCCCGCATCGGGCTCTGTGCTGACAGCTAGCTCAGAGCCTGGAGCCTGCTTCCGGTTCTGTGTCTCCTTCTCTCTCTGCCCCTCCCCCTCTCATGCTCTGTCTCTCTCTGTCTCAAAAATAAATAAAACATTAAAAAAAATTTTTTTTAAAGTCATTGGGTGGGGATTACTTAGTCCCTGGGACTGTGAGGGGAGTAGGGAAGATTCATAGTCTAGGAAGGGGATTAGCCACCTTCCCCTTCCAGCCAGAATGGAATCCCATGACCAGGAGCAAGGAAGTATAACTAGGTTTCTGGTGCTACCTGAGGAGTCTTGCTTTGTTGGAAAAAGGAGGGATGAGATTGAGGCTGAGACCCAGAGACCTGTAGGGGCAGGGCACACAGCAGAGGCCTGAGCTGGTTCCAAGGACAGGATGAGGCATGGAAGGGGTGGCGGGGAGGCAATGCAGGGCTGGGTCCTCTGAGGAGAGAGGAAAGGGCTAGGTCCATGAAGAGCTGTCTCTCCTAGGAGAGAAATAGGTCAAGCGTGGCAGAGGGGATAGGATTAAAGCCTGGGGTACAGGGAGGCGGGAGTGAACTGGGAACTGAGGAAGAATGTAAAGAGTTGGGGGCATAAGGAGGCTTCAGTAAGCCATGGGTAGGCTCCCCAGCCTCATCAGGGGTGTGTGGTGTCTATCTCCAAGGAGATTGAATGCCCCCTGGTGGCAGCCTGTGGCCTGTCTACCAGCCTCTGTTTCCTATTAAGCATCATGCTTTGGTGTCTCCTAATCATGGGGTGAACAGGTGACAGGAACAGGAAAGCGATGAAATCTGTGAGCATCTCATCTAGGAAGGCTCCCTGGGGGAAGAAGTTCCTAGAAGATCAGCAGAAGTTGAATCAACAGAGGATAATGATTTCTAGTGAAGACTGGACCCAGATATACTGGATCCTCCACTTACTAGCTGTGCCTCACTTTTCCCAACTGTCAAATGGGGATAATTAGAACTTCTCTCATAGGATTGTGTGAGTGATAAATGAGTTTACACAGGTAAAGGGCTTACACCTGAGCCTGGCACAAAGCTACAGTCTGTAAATGTGAGCTATTATCAGCTGAATAGCAGAGGATGGGTAGGCATCAGAGGTAGGAGGGCCATTGTGCTGTGTATTAAAAACGTTGCTAAAGGACCCGGAATCTCAGACCCACGAGTTTAATAAAACGTTGGTAGTGAGGAGCATGAGATGGGGACGTTTTGGGTCTGGGTCAGACCTCAAATCTACACGCATATACATGGCCACACCCCCCAGGCACCCCCAGACACAGGGGTACCAGACCCACATCTGTGCATGAGCGCGTGCGCGCGCGCGCACACACACACACACACACACACACACGCAAATTCGCTCACACTCACAAATGCACACTTCTGGCCACAGACCCACATGCGTTCTCCCTCCTCCTCCCCCAACCTGTCTCAGAAATAACACTGCATCCAGCCTGCGGAGGTGTCTACACTCCTGCAAGACCCCGGAGACTCTCCCAGCCCCAGCACCAGACAGCCAGAAATCTTGTCTGTTTCTCCTCTCCAGGCCTGGAAGCTTCTCTGGCCAAACCTTATTCTTGCCCTGCTCCTTGCCCCCCACGATCCCCCCCCCCCCGTTCAGAACCGGTCATTTTCATTTAGCACCAGTGGGTTTAAGGAGAGATTCATTTGGTTATGGGACTCGCGGGTGGAACGGGGGAGGTGGCACGCGAGAAAGGGGGGTACTCGCACAAATGTCTGGGCCGGGGGGAGGGGCTAGATCCCCGGAGGCCGGTTTCCGCCCACACCCAGGAGGAGACTGGGCTCCAGTCTTGGGATGGGAGCAGTCCGAGCGCCTCGGGCGTGGGGGGGCCGTGACCTTGACTCATTCGAGGGGAAGGCATTCAAGATGGAGCTCCAGTGCTCCGCGCTGGGGAAGGAGAGGGCTGGGAGGCGTTCAGCTGGCGTTCAGCGGCCCGGGCGGGGCTCGCCCCCCGAAAGGCGCAGACAAAGGGGCGGCCTCCCCGGAGCCCGGCGCCGCCCGGAGCCGGGGCTCCGCACAAAGCGGGGGGCGGGTGGGGCCGAGCCCATCCCATGAGCCCATGCGCCCCGACTGCTGATCCGCACGACTGGGAGCGACGTTTCCTGCGCCTAATCCCAACAAGCATGAAAACGGCTCTGGCCGGCGAGCCAGCAGGCCCTTTGTCCTGGCTCCTCGCGGGACAGCTGCAGCCGGGGTCCCTCCCCCTCTTTGTGTCTCCTCCCCGCGCCCTACTCCGCCCTCCCCACCTCAGCTGCCCGGACTGCCGGGAGCCTTCCTGGGCTTTCGCCTCAGGCACTTGGGCGCATAAAGAAGGGCAGCGCCCCTAATCTGGGGGAGGGGAGGATTAACCCCAGGGTCTGCAAGGAGGGGCGGGGCCGTGGGGGGGAAGAGCAAAAAGGGGCTTCGGGGTGTGCCCCCCGCTTGGAGTGCAAGCGGGAACACAGATGTGGGACCGGACCTGTGGGTGCGAGGGAGCGCACGTTTCTTAGACTCCCCTAGCCAGCCCCTAGCAGTCAGTATTCAGACAGCTCTCCGGGCTAGAAACTCCCTTGATACTCCTCTGGGCCATCTTGAGACCTCTTCTCTCCACACTCCTGGGATTTCTTGCACTCTGTGACTTCAGTCCCTCCCTCATCCTCTCCTAGGGACTCCTTCCACAACTTCTGTCTCCAGCTGGTCCTCTGCCTCCCACCCCACCTGCATATTCACTTAAACTCCCTGTGTCCCAAATTGAGACCATCTTCTTCCTACCCACTAACCTGCTCACTCCACTCAGTCATCTGGGGCCCTCCTAGTCAGTCGAACTCAGGATCACCAAGTGCTCTGCTTGGCTTCCCAAGCACTTCTCCAGGCCACTTCTGGTCCGGCTCCCTCCCTTCCGTTCACCACACTGCTCTGGAGCGGTCTTCTGTAAGACTCCTCCAACCTAAGACCTTTCAGAGACCAGTGCCTTGACTTGCTTAGCTTGGCTTGTATTCCTGTGTGCCTGCTGGTCTGCTCTTTCCCTAGGGTCTGATGTTCTGCAAGTTACTGTCTAGTCCACAAGCATCTTCCTCAAGAACCTTGATGGAAACTTTTCCCTTTCAGGAAAGGGAATGAAATTGCTCATTTAGCCTTGTTGCTCACAGAACCATCCTTCAGCGCCCCAAAGTCCAGGGAACTACAGGGCAGTGGAGGAGTGAGGGAAGTCAGGCTCCTCAAAGATGGTGTGTGCCGCTGGTCCAGCCTTACCCACACTGTGCCTGCCACATGCAGGGCGCTCTCTGACCACTGCAGCTACAGAGGCCACTTCAGATGCTTGAATCCCCAGAGATGCCGGGCACCCTTCTCTCTGTCCCAGATCCCTCAGGCTGGATCATATCCCTGGTAGACCTAGAACCCCACAGTCTGCAAGCATATCTGTGTCGCTCTGCTCCTGTCACCATTGTCACCAGACATCTCCTTCCAGGCCCAGCCAGGAACCTGCCTCCAAGGTACTCTTCATGTCCTCATCTTAGTCACAGACAGGAAATTCCTGCGTTGAACAAATATTTATTACTGTCATTACTGTCCACCATGTGCCAGACTCTGCTAGGCACCGGGAACCCAGATGAATCAGAGACGGTCCCAGCTTGCAGGGACTCACAGTCTAGATCCAGGGAGACAGACTCAGATATGAGGAATCAAGAGTGCAGTGTGATAAGTGCTAGTAGACGTCTGTGCACAGTGCTATGGAAGCACTTTCCAGAACATGTTCAGTAGACAGGAAGTAAAACTTTGCCATGATCTAACATGATCAGGTGCCTAGGTGGTTCAGTTGGTTAAGTGGGTAAACGTTCGACTTTGGTTCAGGTCATGAACTCATGGCTCGTGGGTTGAACCCTGCTTCAGGCTCTGTGCTGACAGCTTGAAGCCTGGAATCTGCTTCAGATTCAGTGTCTCCCTTTCTCTCTCTGGCCCTCCCCTAGGCGCGTGCGTGCTCTCTCTCTCTCAAAAATAAACAAACATTAATGTTTACTTATTTTTGAGAGAGAGAGAGCATGAGTAGGGAGGGGTAGAGGAAGAGGGAGACACAGAATCTGAAGCAGATTCCAGGCTTCAAGCAGTCAGCACAGAGCCTGAAGCAGGGCTTGAACCCACAGACTGGGAGATCATGACCTGAGCAGAAATCAGACGCTTAACCAACTGAGCCACACAGGCGCCCCCAAAATAAGTAAACATTAAAAAAATAATTAAAAAAAAAGATTACCATGATCGAAGGGGCTTGGGAAACACTGGGTTTAACCATGTTACTGGACTTCTTTACTGCAAGACTCCCCAGGGTCTTTACTGTGCCAGTATGTGTTAGTTCCTGAGAGGAGAAAAGCGTATGAAAAGGGCTTCTCCAACCTGTTTGAGCATGGAACCCTTTTCTCATGGATCATCCTATATAGATTGAGTGTTCCAGAGATGGTATTTGGGAAACACCTTGCCATGGGAACCTAGAGAATGGAGAGACTAGTTCTGTGTCTGGGGGTGGAAAGAGGAATGAGGGAGGTAAGGGAGGGGATCAAGAAAGAGTTCACAGAGGAGCTGGTGTCATCTTGGAAGATGAGTAAAAGTAGGTAAGGAAAAGAGCATCGTAAGAAAAGGGAAGGGGGCTTGCCCTGGGGAGACAGGAACCGAGGGCCTCTGAGGGTTCAGAGCACGGCATTGCCCCGGAGACAGAGGAGTCTTGGAAGCAACAACTGCAACGTGGGAAGGGGCTTTGTCTGTACAACTGTTAGGAATGTATAGTTTGGCCGAGACATCACATCACTTCCTGGGATGCTGGGCCTATAATAAGGTCAATAAAATATCCCACTCGTCTGTGGGCCAGGCATACCTCTGTCCTCAGGTATATCCAGGACCTTCACAGTTTGGGTGCATATGGGGTAGATAAGGGGTGCAGATGGGGAACCCCAGAAGCCAGTCCTCTGTAAAGAGGAGTTCTGTGCCAAGGTCACTGGGCTTCATCATGGGAGCCTACAAGTCTCCCTCAAAAGGCCTTGCTTTGTGTCACCTCAACTTGGTTCTGCAGAAACCCAACATCCGCTCATTCCAGAACATGCAGGTGTCTACAGACAGATATGCGTGTGGGGAAAAGCCCCGAGCTTCTTTTCTCTGGTGGTTCTGGCAGCTTTCAGTGCCACCATGCTCTCCCCATTTCCTTAGTGGCAGTCATGTGTTATTCCTGTCCCGCTGCGGCCAGGCCACTGCCTCCTCTAACCCTTAACACCATCCTTTCCAGCTCACTTCTCTGCTGGGGCCCAAACCATTTCCCTAACAACTACAAGAGAAAGTAGCTGGAGGAGGAAAAGGGAGGGGAGAGGAAGGGGGAGGAGGAGGAGAGCATGCCCACCGCATGCTTGCTTTGTGCCAGGGCAGGCACTGTTGTTGGCACTTTACACGTGTTAACTCATCTAACGCTCACAATAACCATAGGAAAGAGATACTATTACCATCCCCATTTTGTGAATGGAGAAATTGAGGCCCACGGGTGTTGAGCAACTTGCCTAAATTCACACAGTTGGTAGGAGGCAGAGCCAGAATTCAAAACCAGACAGTGTGGCTGCAGGATCAGTGCCCTCACCCCCCAAACTCCACACTGCCCCACCTCCATCCCTCACCTCCCTCTGTGAATATCTTTATTTCGTCCCACCCGTATCCCCACCCTAGTCTCCATGCCCAAATGCCATTATCATTCTGTCCTGAGCACATTATTCCCACCCTGCTCACTCCATGCCCAGTTTCATTCCATTCATCACCAGCATCCCGTCGACCTTCCCAGCTCTATTCCCTTTCTCTTCCCTGTACTCGTTAGGAAACTGGCTTTACAGTCTGTTCTCAAGTTCATTAGCCCTATGACTTCTATGACCAAGAGATAAATTCACTTAATCTTTTGGAGACTTAGTTTCCACATCTGTTAGAAGAGGGGAAAGAAAGCAAGTACTATCTACTTTACAGGATTATTGTAAGTATTAAATAAAGCTCTTCAGAGAGCTTTATAATTGCAAAAATTGCTTTATAAATTGCAAAATATTTTACAGACCAATATGCTGTTTGTTAATTTGCCTTGATATTATTTTTCACCCTTTCTAGAAGCAAATGTTTTATTTCAGCAGTTGACCATTTATCTTTTTATTTTAATTATTAAAAAATTTTAATATTTTTATACATATTTTAATTTTTTAATGTTTTGTTATTTATTTGAGAGAGAGAGAGAGAGAGAGAGAGAGAGACAGAGCATGAGCAGGGGAGGGGCAGAGAAAGAGAGATACACAGAATCTGAAGCAGGCTCCAGGCTCTGAGCTGTCTGCACAGAGCCTGACCCGGGGCTTGAACTCATGAACCATGAGATCATGACCTGAGCCTAACCTGTACATTTAACCGACTGAGACACCCAAGTGCCCTGTTTTCTTTTCTTTTTTTTCTTTTTCTTTTTTTTTTTTTTTAACATTTTTTTAGTTTATTTATTTTTGATTGAGACAGAACATGAGTGAAGGAGGAGCAGAGAGGGAGGGAGACACAGAATCCAAAGCAGTTTCCAGGCTCTGAGCTGTCAGCACAGAGCCTATCATGGGGCTTGAACCCACAGACTGTGAGATCATGACCTGAGCTGAAGTTGGACCCTTAACCAACTGAGCCACCCACACACTTCTCCATAATGAATCTTCTTTTATATGAGACACTCAGATACTCCCCTGATTCTTTTTTAAAATTTTAAATATTTTTTAAAATTTTATTTGAGAGAGAGAGAGTGAGAGCGAGCGAGCAAGTAGGAGAGAGGGGCAGAGGAAGAGAGAGAATCATAAGCAGGCTCCACACTCGGCACAGGAGCCGATGTGATGCAGGACTCATTCAGGGCTCAGTGTAGGGCTCAATGCGGGCTCCATCCCACGACACTGGATCATGACCTGAGCTGAAATCAAGAATTGGACACTCAACCAAATGAGCCACCCAGGCACCCTGTCCCCTAATTCTTAATAAGATCTTCTAATTTGTGTGTGTGGGCATGCATCCATGCATATGCATTTTGGGGATGGTGGAGTCAATGACTGTCCACTCATCTAACAGATGAGAAGACTGAGGTGGGGAGAGGAGAAGGCAGATTTTTCTGGCTCATTTGGAAATGACAAATTACCTTATCGAGTCTTCTAGTATCTGCCTCTTCATGATATTTGAGATTTTTCAGGGGTGCCTGGGTGGCTCAGTTGGTTAAGCCATTGACTTCAGCTCAGGGCATCATCTAATGGTTTGTGGGTTTGAGCCCCACATTGGGCTCTGTGCAGACAGCTCAGAGCCTGGAGCCTGCCTCAGATTCTGTGTCTCCCTCTCTCTCGGTCCCTCCCCCACTCATGCTCTGTTTCTGTCTCAATAATAAATAAAAAACATAAAAAAAATTAACGTTTTCAAATCACTTTCAGTTCTGTTATTTGGCTATAGAGCCGGTGCAGTGCACCCCATTTTTCAGTGGAAGAGCTATAGTCAAGGACAAGCAGTGTTAACTGACTTTGTGACCTAATGAGTCCCTCACTGGTGAGGCAGGAATGGCTAGGTTCCCTGTGGCCTTATAAACTCTCCCCAAAGAAGGATAACTACCCTCAGGAGTTCCTTACATTCTCTAAAGGGCGATCAGAATTCTGTAGTTTAGGGACGCCTGGGTGGCTCAGTCGGTTGAGCCTCGGAGTTTGGCTGGGATTTGAGCCTGGAGCCTGTTTCGGATTCTGTCTCTTCTCCCCCCCCCGTTCATGCTCTTTCTTGCTCTCTCAAAAATAAATAAAATTCTGTAGTTTATAGAACTCTTTCGCTCTATTTTCCCATTGTTTTCCCACGATTATTCAGAGAAGTAGGCATTACTATGCCTTTTTATAGAAGAGGAAGTATTCAGAGAAGTTAAGTGATTTGCATAAGGGCGAACACCTTGCGTTGAAGCAAGGACCCTGCTCATTCAACTAATTACTCAAGCGCAGGTCTTGGTTGAATCCCAAGCAACAGCGAGGCAGGATTGACAGGAAAGGCTTGCGCATGCGTGCAGGGAGCGTTTCCTGCACAGTGGATGTACCTTTGGCATTTGGATGATTCTTTGAGTGCACTGTCCCAGGCAATGCAAGGTCACACTTTAGCATCCCTGTCCCCAGAAATGAAATAAGATTGGGACTGCCTATGCAATGATCGAGGCAACCAAGACATCCCATATTTTTAAAGCTTCCTAAAAGTGTGGTATTCCCCTTCCACCCCACGCCTGCCACTTAGAACCGCTTAGACGCGGGGCTAGTGTCTCAGTTTTGGACCTCTCCCTCTTGGGCTCGCTCAGCAAGAAAGTGTCAAGAGTTACTAAGACTTGAACCCCAACTTGCTTCTGAAGCTTAAGGAGGCTGTTCCTTTAAGGAGGCTGGTTCCCATGACTAGAGTGGGGGTGGGGTGGGGTGGTAGGAGGAGGACCCCCACCCCCAGCCCCTGCAGGCCTCACCTAATCGCCACACTCTGCATTATTACCCGCCTAACGCAGCGTGCTTTTAAATAAAATATGCAAAGATTTCCCTCTTAAATTATCTCCCCGGGCGAGCTAGCTCAACTCCAGCTTGTTAATGGAAAAAATGCAAATAGGGCCTCCCACCTCTCTCCTCCAGCCCCTAGGCTCTGGACAGCTAATGTGATTTCCTTCTTTTGGGGAATTTCTGTTTCCATTGAAACCATTTTTTAAGGGGGGCAGGAGGGCTTTTCCCAGGTGCCATCCGAAGAGAGTCTTAGAAAGGAGAGAACAGCTCAGGTAGAAGTTTGAGGAAAACCCTCTGTTAGGGAGCTGGGCTCTTTCTCGAAGCTTCGGTTTCTTTATATGAGGTCTCAATTAGTCCCTCCTAAGGCTGCTGGGAGGCTGAAGGGCAGTGAAAAGCTGGGGCCCAGGGTAGGTGGAACTTTCCTGTTTAACCCTGCTTTGCTTGGTGGATACAAAGATTAAGAAAACAGGGCTTCTGCCCTCATGAAGCTCACAGTCTAGCTGGAAAAGGCAAACACCAAATCAAAACAACAACAACAAAAAACAACCAAAAAACCCCAAAAGCCAAAAAACACAAACCCAGATCATTTAAAAATTTAAAAGCAATTATAATGTATTTTAATCAAGCAACCACAATCAATATCATCATAGTGAGACAAATGGCTTCCTGGCGCCTCGTACCTCGTGGTACAAAGCCTGGAGGACACACTGTCATCCAGGTGGCATTCCTGCCAAAAGATGCAGAACCGGAGGGATGCAGAACCAGGAGCAAAACCATCAGACACACCCCAATTCAGGCTAGGAAACAGGCAGGCACTCTTTAGAAACATCGATGTCATGAAAGAAGAAGAATTAATTTCCAGATTAAATGCAGTGCATGATTCTGGGTCAGATACTAGACTGGAAAAAAAAAATCTGTGAAGGACGACATTGGGACATTTGGCAAAGTGTGAATATTCATTGTATTATACATATTTTATCCTGTGTATCTTAAATTTCTTGAATATGATCAGCATATTATGGCTACATAGAAGAATCTCACTTGGGTGAAACAAATATGGAAATGTATAGGAATGAAAGATCATGGTATTTGCAAATTAGTCTCAGATGCTTCAGAGAACAAATGTGGCAAAATGCTAAAAATTGGTGAATCGGGTAAGAATTTTAGTGTTATTCATTGAATTACTCTTGCAACGTTTCTGTATGTTTGAAAGTTTCCAAAATAGAAAGTTGAAAAAAGAAAATCATAATAGGTTTTTATTTATTTAATTTAATTTAATTAATTTATTTTTTATTTATTTTTGAGAGACAGAGAGAGACAACAAGAGCAGGGGAGGGTCAGAGAGAGAGAGAGAGAGAGAGAGAGAGAGACACAGATCCGAAGTAGGCTCCAGGCTCTGAGCTGTCAGCACAGAGCCCAATGCGGGGCTCGAACCCACAAACTGGGAGATCATGACCTGAGCTGAAGCCGGACACTCAACCAACTGAGACACCCAGGCACCCCTATGATAGGTTTTTAAAAAACATGACAATGATACCATAACTTTGATTTTTAAAATCCTTATCTTTTCTTTCTTTCTTTCTTTTTTTTTTTTTTTTAGTCTTTTATTTATTTTTGAGACAGAGAAAGGCAGAGCATGAGCGGGGAGGGGCAGAGAGAGAGGGAGACACAATCTGAAGCAGGCTCCAGGCTCCGAGCCGTCAGCACAGAGCCTGACGCGGGACTCGAACACACGAACGTGCGATCATGACCTGAGCTGAAGCCGGACGCTTAACCGACTGAGCCACCCAGGTGCTCCAGTATTGTTTTTAAGGAAAGCGATTACAAGAAATATGATGAGTGTCAGGAGAGATGTACAGGTCTAATAGGGGGACAGAATCCAGTCAATGGGCTTAGAGCATGGTTTTTAGAAGGAGGAGTGGTTAAGCAGATTTTGAGGGTGGCCAAATTAAGCAGGGGTGAGGTAGGGAAATGCACTCGTCCAAAAGGTAGAAGAGTGAGACCTGGTGTGATGGCCTTTGTAGGATATGAAGATAAGGCGAAGTGGAGAGGCCAGGAGGAGAGAGGAGAGGGATGGAGCTAGAGAGAACCATGCCTGCCAGGTATGGGCTTGGGTATTAATCCTGAGGCCAGTAGAGAGCTTTAAGCAGGGAACGGACAAGACATTTCAGTGCTTTGTGGACTGATAGAAAGGTGTGAGGCTGGAATCAGTTGGAAGTTGCTGTCCTGTGAGTTGGATCTAAATCACTTCCCTCCACCAAGCCTTCCTGATCTTCCCAATTAAGGGATGAAGTGTGGATTCCAGGTTTAAAACATGAACCTGTTCCCCAAAACCCAGATGACTGTCTCCCACTGCCACTTCCCTTTGCCTCCATCATACAGGCAAGCAGTATGGCTGATAGTTAAGAGTTCAGACTCTGGAACCAGGCTGCCTGGAGTGAAATTCTACTTCTGTCCTTTACTAGCTGATAACCTTGGACAAATTTCTTTACCTCAACTTCCTTGTGTATAAAATAGGGATGATAATAATATTACTTAGTCATGGGGAAGTTGTGAGGATTAAATGCACTGAGGTGTGTCAATTGCTTAGAACAGTTCCTGTCCTGCAGTGAAGACTCAGTAAGTCCTCTGTACCCAGGACTGTCCCAGGAGGATGCCAGTGGATGGAAAGGGAAGAGAAAACAGGTTCTTTGTCCTCAAAGATCTCAGCTTTACTGGACCGATAGAACACGGATCGAAAAGCAGTATTATTGCATTATTTACAATATTTTATACAGGAAATGACCGAGGTCCATCAATATTGGAATGGCTAAAGAAATTGTTACAACCAGTAATTGGAAAATTCCCATTTTATCATATCAGGTGAAAATGCCAAAGGCAAAATTGCAAATGTCATGTGACTTCAGCTGTATTTTGGAAAGAGTAGAGGGGGGAAAAAATGAAACACACTGACATATTTACAGTGATCACCTCTAGATGGTGCTATTTGGGTGTGGTTGAATTTTTTAAAACTGTTTCCAAAATATCTAATAATATGCATGAATTACTTTCATAATGGGAACATTTCAACTTTATTTTGTTAAAAAATTTCTTTTGGTTACAAATGAATAATGGTGAACATCATTAGCTATCAGGAAAATGCAAATCAAACCATGATCAGATGTCACTTCACACCCACCAAGGATGGCTATAACCAAGACAACAAATAGCAAGTGTTGGTGAGGATGTGGAGAAATTGGAACTTTTGTAACCTGTTGGTGGGGATGTAATATGATGCAGCTGCTTGGAAAACCACCTGGCTGTTCCTCAAAAGGTTAAAATGGAGTTACTATAATTCCATAACCCACTTATTTCACTCTTAGTACATATATTCCCAAGAGAATTGAAAACATACAGTCTCACACACACACACACACACACACACACACACACACACACACACAAACGTACAGGAATGTTCGCACCAGCATTTTCCATAATAGCCCAAAGTGGAAACAACCTTTAAAAAAAATCCAACTGAATAAATTTAAAGATCTAATTAGCTTTATTTAATGATTCATGAATTGGACAGCATCTCATCTTAGCAGATAGAAAGGAGCTCTAAGGAGCTGTACAAAATGGAAAATTTTATAGGCAAAAGGAGGTGGAGTAAGAAGAAATTCCAGCTAAAACTGAAGTTAGGTCAGGTATTAAGTCTTGGGTGCTGATGCAGGCTTAGTACCAGAGATTCCATTTTGAGCTTGCTGTTTCTTTCTTAACAAACCGAGGTATCCATCAACAGATGAGTGGATAAACAAAATGTGGCATAACTATACAATAGACTGTTACCTAGCAATAAAAAGAACTAAAGCACTGATACATTTTTAGTTATTATAATTATATTATATTACATTATATATCATATTGTATTATATCATATCATATCGTAAAATAAGGCCATAAACTACACAGTTGTAAACTAGGATTGTGGGATTATTGTTGGCTGGTGGTGACTTCATAATTATCACGTTAGAGGGGTTTTAGGGGTGCCTGGTGGCTCAGTCAGTAAAGGGTCCAGCTTTGGCTCAGGTCATGATCTTGTGGTTTGTGAGTTCAAGACCTGGAGCCTGCTTCGGATTCTGTGTCTCATTCTCTCTCTGCCCCTCCCCCACTTGTGCTCTGTCTGTCTCAGTCTCTCAAAAATAAATAAATGTAAAAAAAAAAGAGGGGTTTCAGATAGCATTCTGTTGGAAGGGAGTAGATCTTGGAATTGCATTTCCAGAGCATTTTATATGCTAAGAAAATAATGTTGTCAATATCCAAGATGAGGAGGAGATTATGGTGAAAGAAGAGTAGCTAAAAAATATCAGGAATCGCTCTTCTTTTCTCTAATACAACGACTCTTAGCATGCTGGTGTATTTCCTTTCAGATTGTTCCCCAATCATATTTTCTACATCATTGCAACCATAATGGGTAAGCATGATAAATTCTAATTTTGTTTACTCAGCATTAGTCATTTTCCATGCTGTTACCATTTCACCATTATTTTTATAATTAAAAAAATGTTTTTTATTTTTGAGAGAGGGAGAGAGAGAGAGAGAGGTGCATGTGGGGGCAGAGAGAGGGAGACAGAGGATCCTGAAATGGGCTCCATGTTGACGGTGGAGAGCCTTATGTGGGGCATGGACTCACGGAACTGTGAGATCAAGACCTGAGCTAAAGTCAGAGGCTTAACCGACTGAGCCACTCAGGTGCCCCTTGACCATTATTTTTAATAATTTTATAATGTTACATAGAACAAATTGTAACCTACTTAACTTATCTCTATTAGATAATTAAGGTGCTTCCAATTTTTTTACTATAATGAATAGTGCTATAATTAACACCTTTGTTCATATTTTCCCTAATAATTCAAGCTGTTTGGGGGTAGAAACTCAGTTAGGGTTCCTGGATCAAAAGGTCTTCATTGCGCTTGAGAAATGAATACATCTTTGCAAACTTAATAAATTAAAAATCACTAGTTTTCAGATATAATTGTATATGTAATTAACAAAATATACTCTATGCTGTTACATATATTACAGTTAACAATATATTATTAGAACTGTTATTTTAATTTTCTTCCTTCCTTTTCTCTTTCCTCCCTTCCTAATTTCTGGGGAGATTGAGTATCACTCTCTTTTTTAACAGTATCCCAATAAAGCTTTCATGTAGCACCTACGCTATGGTAAGTGGTTCTTTCCCCTGATCTGTTGGAAGGTGATTGAAGTATAGTGATACAACAAGGTTGTGAGGGTCTGAGCCAGGTCCATGGTGGTGGGGAAGGAGGAGATGGGGTTGAATTCCAAGGGACTTTAGGCCAAGTCTAACGTCCTTTATGAGGTATATCAGGTTGGATGTAGGGTAAAGGAGAGGAGAGATAAATGACTCAGACTTTTTTAAAAAAATTAAAAAAATATTTTTATTTATTATTGAGACAGAGAGAAACAGAGTGTGAGTGGGCGAGGGGCAGAGAGAGAGGGAGACACAGAATCTGAAGACAGGCTCCAGGCTCTGAGCTGTCAGCACAGGGCCCGACACAGGGCTCGAACCCATAAACCATGAGATCATGACCTGAGCCGAAGTCAGCCACTTAACCGACTGAGCCACCCAGGTGCCCCAGACTCAAACTTGACAAGCCTAAGAATTTGGTAATAACATGAGAGAACCCAGAAATGGAGCAGGGGCAGTTCAGTCCGGGGCATATCAAGTTTGAGATACCCAAGGATGTCTAAGTGGTGGCTGGTGTAGCAGATACTGTGGTATATCACCCAGATCTCTCTTTCAGGCCCAAACACTCATTCCCCCACCCTGAAAGTGCTGGTGGTTGAGGGCTCTCAGCTGAGTCCCTCTCCATATTTGTACCTGTCCTCAGCTGAAGAGGCCAAGGTCAAGCTGCCTCCCTAGGCAATCAGCATCAATGACCAAAGTAGAGATATAAAGGTCAAGCTCAAGGCAGGACAAATCTGAAGGCTGTCCAGATTTTCAAGCTCATTAGGGGATTGGTGGTGGCTATTGTTTAGACATTCAGTTCCTTCATCTGCCCAATTCTACTTCCTTCCCCCACTCCCCCATTGATGCTGACCTCAAGAGTGAGTACTCCCTCAAAAACTTCCTGCCTACAGACCTCTGTCTTGGAGTCTGTTCTTAGGGAACCAATTCTACACAGTTGGAAACACATATCTGGGCTTGGGAGGAAAGTTTGTTTGTGAGAGATTTGGGGACCATTTGTCACAGGAAAGATGGTGGATGGGGGCTGTGGGGTAAGATGATGGAAGTTGAGGGGCTCATGAGTCTTAGGGAATGAAGGCCTATACAAATGGGCTGGGAAAAGGAAGAATAGATAGAAAAGGGAACAGAGACACAACAAGGTAAAGTGGAAACTGGTGTTTTCAGGAAGGGCAGCCAGTCAGGGTTTCTCAGAGTTTGACAGAGTCCAGGCCACTTTTATTTATTTGAGGGTAGAGGTACATTAAAACATGTCTAATACCAAAGCAATGTGTTTTAAATGTAGTATAATTTAAATGCTTCCATTAATAAATTCATTATTATAACTGTAGTGTAAACATTTAACAAATTTATATATAATCTCATTGGAAATAAAACTTAAGGGGCACCTGGGTGGCTTAGTCAGTTAAGCGTCCAACTCTTGATTTCAGCTCAGGTTGTGATCTCACAGTTCGTGAGTTCAAGCCCAACATCAGGCTCTGTGCTGGCAGTGCAGTGTGCTTGGGATTCTTTCTCTCTCTCTCAAAGTAAATAAGCATTTAAAAATATTTTTAAAAAAGGAAATAGAATTTAAAATACACAATTCAGGCCCTTCATGCATATGAAGCCTGGGCCAAAAGTCTTTCCTCTGCACTAGGCCCTCGAGTCAGCAGAGGCTGACTTGGTTGGAAATTAGAAAACAAAAAACAGAAAATAGCAAATGTTCATGAGGATGTGGAGAAATTGTACTCTTTGTGCATTGCTGGTTAGAATGTGAAATGGTGTAGATCTGGGGAAAACAGTATGACAATTCCTAAAAAATTAAATGGAAAATTACTAGATGATCCAGAAACCTCATTTCTGGGTAAATACCCAAAAGAATTGAAAGCAAGGATTCAAGCATGTTCATAGCAATATAATTTTTAAAAATATTTTTAATGTTTATTTATTTATTTTGAGAGGGTATGGAGGGACCTAGAGAGGGAAAGAGAGAATTCCAAGCAGGCTCTGCGCTGTCAATGCAGAGCCTGATGTGGGGCTCGATCTCATAAAATGTGACATCATAACCTGAGCTGAAATCAAGAGTCCAATGCTTAACTGACTGAGCCACCCAGGCGCCCCAATAGCAATATTATTTACAGTTGCCAAAAGTGAAAGCAACTCAAGTGTCACCAATGATGAATTGATAAGCAAAATGTGGTACATACATATGATGGAATATTAATCTGCCTTAAAAAGGAAGGAAATCCTGACACGTGCTGTAGCATGGATGAACCTTGAGGACATCATGCTGGGTGAGAAAAGGCCAGTCAACAAGGAACAAATACTAAATCATTCCCCTTATAGAAAGTACCTAGGATAGTCAAATTCAGAGACGGAAAGTAGAATGATAGTTTCCAGAGACTGGGGGAAAGAGAGAAATGGGGATTATTATTTAATGAGTATAGAGTTTTATTTTGCAAGATGAAAAGAGAGTTCTAGAGATGGATGGTGGTGGTGGTTACACAACAGAGAATGTACTTAATGCCACAGAACTGTACCCTTAAAAATAGTTAAGACGGTAAACTTTTTGTTATATATGTTTTTCCATACATGCAAAAGCGAACAAACAAACAAAAGTGATTGCCGTGAGCTCCATTCTTGTACACCCGTCGCTGACTGCTGCCAGGGCTCATCAGAGCCAAGTGACCTCATGCAATCCATACTCAGCAGTGTCATAAACATGGGGCCCACAGGTTACAGCCATCAGAGCTTAGGAATGAAACTAATTCTGTAGGTGATGTGCTTTACGAGTCACGCTTGAAAAATTCATTACTTGTGGTTGGTGGTGAATAAAACAATGATCTTAAACCCACTGCAAAATAAAATCTATAAGTAATAAATGCAGACAGCTTAAATCAGGTGTTGAAATATACCTCAAGCTCAGCTTTTGGGAGAAGTCACCTCTTTGACTTGGGTGATTTGTGCTTTTTGGAAAAAAAGAGAAGAGCCTGAGCTCTTGTCAGTGAACTTGACAGTCAGTGGTGACTGGAAGGAAGTACAAAGATTGTTATATTATCATCATGGGCTATGTGTCTGGTGTCCTAGAGATGTACAGTCTGCAACCTGCACAACTATTCTGCCGTGAGTGGCAGGCAGTGAGTTAGAGGAACATGTAAACACCTCCCCAAATCCTCAGAAATACATGGGGGAGGGGATAGCCTTCCGCGGTCACCCAAGATCAGGGCTGGGATTATTGTTGTGTGCATGTAGGCACATATGTGGACAAATGTGTATGTACTGGACACAGGGCTACTCCCTTCTCCAGCCGGTGAGAGCAGAGGGAAGGACTGCTAGGAGCTGGGGGCCATGCCCTTGACTGTCACCACAGTGTCTGTACAACTCTTACAGGTGGGGCCATTCCTCCAGAGAGATGTGAATTGTTACAAGCTGTGAGGGCTGGAATGGGGTCCTGAGGTGCTGGCCTCAGCAGCAGCTGGGCCTCTCCTTGGCCCAGAAGTTCAGGGTGGCCCTGCTTCTATAGTCAAAATTCCAGGATCAGGGAAGGAGGACCCAGTGCAGGAGTTAATGGCTCTGGGCTTAATCAGTGTCCTGGGTTCCTGTGACCCTAGTGGGGAAGGGCTGTAGGAGAGGGCACTGAGGCGTCTTCCCATACTGCTGTTGGGCCTCTTCTGAGGGGCTGAGCTGGGGCTCCAGAGGCTTGGGGTTCTGGCCAAATGCCTGCTTACGTGTTGGGTACCCGGTCAGTCTCCCAGCCTTATTCTCGGTCCTCTAACCCTCCTCACCCCACTGCCCCCTCGCCAGAGATGAGGCTAGCTGGGTCTCCTCCAGGCAGGTGCATGGAGAGGGGCAAAGCCCAGGGGAGAAAGCAACCTCATTCCTTCTCAGGACCCTCTTTGTCCCTCTTTACAACCTCTTTTCTGGGTGGTTTTTTTTTGTTTTTTTTTTTTTTTGGTATAAATGGAGTGAGAGCCAGCACAGAGTAAGCCTCTGGCTCTTTATTAAAGGAGTGTGTGTGTGTGTGTGTGTGTGTGTGTGTGTGTGTGTGTGTAAAGAGAGAGACCTGTGCTGAAAAATGAAAGTGTCCCTTTTCCAATTTCCCCACAGCTCCCTCCTCCCAGCCCTGCTCATCTGTGCAGGTGGACCCTGGGCTTGTCATTAAGTCTCTGTCTCTGACACCTCTGCAGCTTCTATGCCTGGGGTACCTCTGTCTCCCCTTCCCCTCAGCTTCAGCTGCAGACAGCACCCCCATCCCCAAAGTTGCTCCCTTCAGTCTCAGAGCCCCACCCTAGTGCCAGCCCTCAGAAGCGGTCCTTTACAAGGTAACTCCCCAGCCCCTCTCCGACCTTGGCACTGAGCCCAAAGATAACAGGAGGAGGAGAGAGAGGAACGAAAAAGAGGAGGAGTTCGAAGAACATAACCCAGTCTAGAAAGATTGAGTTTAGGGAAAGGAATAATCTGGTCAGTCCAGCTATTTATTTATTTATTTAACTTTTTTTTTTAATGTTGATTTATTTTAGAGAAAGAGAGAGGGAGACACAGAATCTGAAGCAGGCTCCAGGCTCTGAGCTGTCAGCACAGAGTCTGATATGAGGCTTGAACCCATGAACCATGAGATCATGACCTGAGCTGAAGTTGGATGCTTAACCGACTGAGCCACCTGGGCACCCAGTCCAGCTACTTTATACTCATCTACTCACCTAGCCGTCTGTCTCTCCAACTTCTCTCTCTTTCTGTTTTTCCTTTGATCTATTATTTGTCATGCACTCATTCATCCATGCATTCATTCATTCTTCATCTACTGATCAAGTCCCAGTCAAAGAGAACTGCAGAACAATTTACATATAAGAGAAATTTCCATCTGCACTTTTGGAAACATTTACTTTCACCCAGTTCTTGTACTCCAGCTTCCATTCTCTGCCCAAGGATGGTTTGTACCTACCCACTTCTTTAAAAAATTTTTTAGTTTATTTATTTATTTATTTTGAGAGAGAGACAGTGAGAGAAGGGGAGGGGTAGAAAGAGAGGGAGAGAATCCCAATGTGAGGTTCGAACCCACAAAACCACGAGATCATGACCTGAGCCGAAACCAAGAGTCGGACTGAGCCACCCAGGTGCCCCTGTACCTACCCGCTTCTATTTCTCTCTCTCTGAACCCTTCCTCAGCTGAGCTCCAACTGTGCTGCCTTCACCCTCTCACTAGCACTCAAATTCCCTAACTCTTGGCCTACTGCAGCACCTGCCTGACTGACACCCACTGCAGGCTGGCCTGCTGAGGGTAGTGGTAGGGGAATCACATGGCCTTTCTGCCCTTGAGGGGCGTCCAGTGATGCTGCCTCTCTTATCCTCACCTCACCCCACATGCTCAGACCTGCTCAGGCCCTACCTGTTCTGCTCCTTACCCCTTCAACGAGGGCCAAGCTGCTGACTTCACTTAGCAGTGATTATGAACCCCCTCAACCTGCCCCCCGACTCAAATGATCTCTGCTCTCCCATATTTCTTTCTCTCTCAATTCTGACTTCATTTCTGGGAAAGGCCAACAACCACTTTGCTTTCATTATTATTGTTCCTGTTATTATTATTATTGAGGTACAGTGACACATAGTGTTATACTGGTTCCAAGAGTACAGCATAATAATACAATATTTGCATAACTGCACAATGATCACCATAATAAGTCTAGTTGCTATCTGCCAGCATGCGTAGTTACAAATTTTTTTCTTCTAATGAGAACTTTTAAGATTTATTCTCTTAGTAATGTCAAATATGCAATATGGTATTGTGAACCGTAGTCATCTCGTTGTACACTATGTCTCTGTTATTTACTTATTATATAACTGGAAGCCTATATGGTTTGTTCCCCTTCATCCATTTCTTTTCTTTTTAAAAAATATTTATTTATTTGGAGAGAAAGAGAGTATGTGAAAGGAGCAGAGAAAGAGGGAGAGAGAGAGAATCCCAAGCAGGCTCCACAATGTCAGCACAGAGCTGAATGCGGGGCTCAGTCTCACAAATTGAGATTATGACCTGAGCCGAAATCAAGAGTTGGATGCTTTTAACCAACTGAGCCACGCAGGTGTCCCTTTGTCTCCTTTTATCCATTCCACCCGTCCTCCCTCCTCCACTCCTTGGGCAACCACCAGTCTATTCCTGTATCTGTGAGCTCGGGTTTTGTTTCATTTTGTATGTGTGTGTTCTGTTTTTTATATTCCACATATAAGTGAAGTCTCTCTCCATCTGACTCATTTTATGTAGTATAATGTCCTCAAGGTCCATCCCTGCTGTTGCAAATAGTGAGATCCCTTATTTTTTATGGCTGAGTAGTATTTCATTGTGTGTATACACACACACACACACACACACACACATATACACATACATACATACTACATCTTCTTTATCCATTCGTCCATCAAAGGACACTTAGGTTATTTCCATGTTTTGGCTATGGTAAATAATATTGCAATGAACACGGGGGAGCATATATTTTTTTGAATTAGTGTTTTTGTTTTCTTTGGATAAAATACCCCAAAGAGGAATTGCTGGATCATGTGGCAACTCTATTTTAATTTTTTTGAGGAAAGTTCATGCTGTTTTCCATAGTGGCTGCACCAATTTACTTTCCTACCAACAGTACACAAGTGTTCCCTTTTCTCCATATCCTCACCTACATTTATTATTTCTTGTTTTGATGATAGCCATTACCAATAGCCATTATCACCAACAGGTGTGAAATGATATGTCTTTGTGGACAACTGTGGGTTTGAACCCTGCCTTCTCTAGCCTTTATGGAACATCTTTTCTTTCCTATGTTTTGTTGCTCTTCTGCCTACACTGTTTCCTTCCCTTAGCCCACAAATGCCTTCCTCCAACTCCTTGTCCCCCTATCACCGGCCAAGTCTCCTCTCTGCAAAGTCCCACTTCAGAAGGAGAACCTCTTATCTCCTTCTCTTTATGGTCTCCCTTTTACTCTTTGGTCTTCTGTCTCCCACTACCCCATGAAACACTCTCAGAGGGTGGTCAATGACCTCCATGTTTCACATTTAATGGTATCCATTCCATTCTTATTTCACTTGTCCACATACAATATTGGGTATAATAGACTTAATTCCCTTTCTTGAAACATTTGTCTCTATTGCTTTGTGAGATATCATTGTCTCCATGTTGTTGTCAAACCTTTGTAATAATTTCTTCATAGCATTTCAGCATTTCTGCTTAAGATGTCAGACTGAGCTAGAATTTTGATTCAAACACATAGAAATGAGGGATAGAAAGTTCTAGATTTTTTCCTTCCAGTGGGAGGGAAAAGTGTATCTGAGCTTGAAAGCAATGAAGGGAAAAATTCCAAATGCCAAAAAACACTATGGATTTCTTTAGTGGTGAGTGGGAGCTAAGGCCCTGTGGCCCCTGATGCGGTGAGATCTAAACTTTGGGGCTGGACTTTTAATACTAGATGCCAGCCGGAATCAAGACTACAGGGTAGATTTAGGCTCCCTGCATAAAGATAGAGGCAGAAAAGGGCTATATTGTCTGTTAATTTAGGCCTATGGAACTCTTTCCTGGCTCATTTCCTGGGGAATATGGACAGAAGTGGAAATGGGCCACTTAGTCTAGACTAGAAGTGTTTAACCCTGAGAAATCTGACCCTCTGGCCTGACCGATATGTGAGTACAAGGCTATGATTCTGCACTATCTTTCTGATTTCTGATATAGAAATATCAGCCTCAAAATAGCCCCCACCTAAGATAAAAATTGATCCTGAACCAGTGAACTACGTTGGCCAGAGGCAATCCACAATCTACTGCATAACCCAGGGCATTGATAGAATCCTATGAATGAAAATTTCCCAGAAGATATGTTCACAAATAAAGCATAAAGAAATCAAATAGCAGAAGAGATAGCCTGCAAAGCATAGACAATAATCTAATAGGATATAAAATGGCCAAGGGGAGAAAGTAAATAACAAAGTACATAATGCATAAATAAGGTACTATTAAAAATTAATAGATGAATTTGAAATACAATTCTTAAAAATTTTTAATGTTTATTTTTGAGAGAGAGAGAGAGAGAGAGAGAGAAAGAGAGAGAGAGAGAGTACAAGCCAGAAAGGGGCAGAGAGAGAGGGAGACACAGAATCCGAAGCAGGCTGCAGGCTCTGAGCTGTCAGCAGAGAGCTTGGCTTGGGCCTCGAACTCCAGGACTGTGAGATCATGACCTGAGCTGAAGGCCAACACCTAACTGACTGAGCCACCCCGGCTCTCCAAAATACAGTTCTATACATAAAAATTGTAGTCTTTGAAAAAAATAGTTCAGTGGAAGGGGTGCCTGGCTTATTCAATTGGTAGAGCGTGTGACTCTTGATCTCTGGGTTGTGAGGTTGAACCCCACACTGGGCATTAAGCTTACTCAAAAAAAAAAAAAAGCCAAAAAAATAATTCAATGGATGAGCTAAACAGTTAACTAGACATAACTGAAGAGAAATTTGTTGAATTTTAATATATAGATCAGTGGTAATAACCTGGGATCTAGTACAACATAGAGATCTGGGGGGAGGGGTGCCTGCGTGTCTCAGCTGGTTAAGCACTCAGCTGTTGATTTTGGTTCAGATCATGATCTTACAGTTTGTGGGATTGAGCCCCACTTTAGGCTCTGTGCTGATATTTTAGGGCCTGCTTGAGATTCTCTTTCTCTGCCCCTCCCCTGCTCCTGTGCTCTCTCTCTCTCTCTCTCTCTCTCTCTCTCTCAAAATAATCAAATAAACTTAAAAAAAAAAGATCTGGTGGGGGGGACACAGACTCAAATAATAGTATTGTATGCTTCAAAATACATCTCATAGGAATTACAGGAGAGAGCCGTGAGAATGGGGGAAAGACAATATTAGGAGAGATATTGGATAATAATTCTCTAGAACTGATGAATGATATGAATTCTCAGATTGAAAATAAACATGATGTCCAAAGCAGCATAAATTAATATAGAGTCACATCTTGTACATAACAGTGAAACTACAGAACATTAAGGAAAAATAGAAAATCTTAAAAACTACCAAAAAGAAGGTATATTACATAAAAAGAAGTTGCAATCAGACCCAATGTGTCTACTGAGACTTTTTAGTATCAACAGTAGATGCTAGAAGGCAATAGAATAATATCACGGAAGTGTGAGAAAAAATAACTGTCTACTTAGAGTTCTCTACCTGACTGACTTATCACAGAAAGTTGATGGCAAAATAAAGTGATTTCAGTCACATAAAGGCAAGAACAGTTTTTGCTAAAAAGAATTATTAAAGGTTGTGTATCAGCAAGAAAGATATTAAATCCAGAGAAGGTGTGGGATGCAAGAGGCAGTAATGTTCTAAATGTTAAAATGTTTCTAAATGTTAAAAAAGATTCCATCTCCTGTACAGATTTCTCCTTCTCTATTCACCCCCTAAATATTGTTGTTACCTTGAATTCTGTCCCTTATTTCCCCCTGACTCTACTTGGGCAATTATATCTACACAAATGCTTTCAATTGTTATCTATTAACAGATGCTTCGGAAGACTCTATTTCTGTTCTTGACTTTGAGCCCATATATGCAACTGTCTGATGGGCACCTCCATCAAAATGTTCCAAAGACTCCTTCAGTGCATCATGCTCGAAATAAATTCACCACCTTCTCCAAACTTGTTCCTCCTCCAGTTCCTCTTTCACTAGTACCTACTCAGTCTCCCTAAATCCAATCATTTACTGACTTCTAAAATGTTTCTTTAATCATGTCTCTCCTCCAAGTCATTGCCTTGATTCATTCAGGCCACCATCATCCCTAGCTTTGACTGTAAAGGTGAGAAAACGTTTACTTGTAAGCCTTGACTTACACAAGGCAAAACAACTGGCATGGTGCCTGTCAGATAGTGTCGACTTAATAAGTGACAGGTATATATATTTATTTTTTAAGAAGTTGATCATGAACACTTTATGATGTAGGTTCTACTCTTTTTCTTATTTTAGCGTTCAGGCAACTGATGTTCATGGAAATTAATGTCATACAAAGTGATTGAAGACCTCAAGCTCTTAACCACTGTGTATTTACCACAAGATGTTTTAATCATGGACAGCCGTATCTATTTTCCTCAAAATACCAGGAGCTGCCCAAGGTCAGGGACTGGATTGGATTTGTTTCAGTGTTACTAATAGATATTTGCTGAACTCTGATTGAGAGCTTTGAGGATGAAGTTGGCACTGGACAGATACCCACAAGGCCTAATGGCAGAGTTAGTGAAGAGATTAGCAAGCAAGGGGTGATTGTGGGGAAAAGGTAACTTTGGAGGCTAATGGAAAGACGGCCTTGATGTGAGGGGTATCTGAAGGACACAGCCTGGGAGTTTGGGCCTCTGGTCCTATAGACTGTTCTTCCTTGATGAGTCTTTTGGCTTTATTTGTGGGGGAGGAAGGTAGAGATGCAGAGGAGCTATGCTGGAATTGAAGGGGTCACATTGTTAGCATCCACACTCTTCATTGGGCCTATGGATGGATAAGAGAGAAATTTATGACTCCTCTCTCAGGGAGAAAAAGCATGCCTGATTAAAAGCTAGGGATACAATGTCAGTTTCTTAGTTTTGACAAATGTATCTTGACAATATAACGTGTTAACAATGGGGAAGCTGAGTGAGGGCTGTACAGGAACTCTGTGTAGTATCTTTGTAGCTTATCTGTAAATCAAAAGTTATTTAAAAATAGAAAGTTTATTAAAGACCTAAAAGCAAGGGATAGCTAAACCCATGGCTAGAATCCCTTCCTGTGAACAGAGAAAGGAAAACTTCTGTTGTCCTTGGACAAGCTACTTTACTTCTCTGAACTTCAGTTTGTTCATTTGTGCAACAGAGAAATACCCTTTTGTGGTATATCTCCTGGAGATAGGATGATAATGAAATGAGTGAAAGACTAGGAAGGAGGTCCGATCCAGCAGAGCTATGCGATTAAGGACCAGGCACTAGATCCATCACCGAAGCAAGCTCAAGCCCTAGGCAGAGGCAATGGTGGCATCAGGTTTAGTTCATCCCAATACACCAGATACTGAGGCAGGATAATTCAAGGCCCTTGCCCTGAAAGGCAGTGATCCGCTTTATGGGACAGGGGCAGGCAGACACTAACACTTTCTCGAAGATGATGTCCCAAAGCCCTGGGCTATGGGTGGCTTATCTTTGACTCTTCTTGTCCTCCTGGATCCCTGGGAGAGATGAACATTTCAGAGGAGGTTGAGAGGGCCAGAACCTGGTTAGAGCAGTAGCCCAGGTTCTGGTCCCAGAGGACAGGTCCTCTACCTCCCACCATCAGTGGAGTAGCAGTCAGGAAGCAGCTCATGACCAGAGGAACAAAGTAGCAACTCTGAGCTGGGGGCAATGCGTAAAGCTGGGCTCTGGCAGGTAGAGGCTGAGCATTTCTGCACTCTTGGGCCCTCTTTTGCATTAATTACCCACTGACATGGTTTGTGCGCCGCTCTTCCTTTGTGCTATTTTAATTAACAGAGATCTCCTCCGAGCAAACCAGCTGCTGTGTAAGTTGTCAAACTGTCAGCACACATAGGATGGGTGCCATGGGAGCATTAAGTGTGGAAACTACCAATGGGCTTTCATCTCCTTGGTGTATTTGAACCTCCCTCGAAACCCATCCCTGTAGCAACAATGGGCAGAAGAATGCCAAGATCAAGAATTGGTTTTGGGTTCAGACAGACGTAGGCCTGACTTTGACTCTGCCATGAATTTTATGAAACTTGAACAAATCACCTAACTCTTTTGGATCTTATTTTCCTCATCTGCAAAATGGGAATCATAGTATTTATCTCGTCACAAAGATTGTGGTAGATCATCTAGTGCCTCTAGTGCCCAATAAATATGATTTGATATGAAAGTGGTTTTCCTGGCCACTATCAAGTGCCCTCTCTGGCCCCTTGTAAGTTCATTATGCCCAGAGAGGAAACTTTAACTGAAACATACGTGGGAGAAATCTTAGTTCTCAATATTGACTTTTATCTTTCTATGTATTGCCATTCTGTGCTCCGTGAACCCTCTCTTTCTCAGTAGTTTTGCTTCCCGTCAAGTAGTTAGGACCCTATAGTCCTCTTCCTTATTTTCTTTTTCCTCACAGGTCCATGGGCGAAATGAGAATTCTCCTTGAGGGTCTTAAAGGTGATATACAGGTCCTCTCACTGAATAAACGAACAAATAGGTGAAAGGATGGATGGAGCCGGGAGGGTTTTAAGGTGGAGCCAATGGTGGAGTTGAGCCCTGAAGGGCAAGTTATTTAGGTAAAGGGAGGGAGTGAAGGCAGGGAGGCATTCTAGGCAGAGATAATACCATGTTCAAATCCTAAAGGCAAGAGATAGCATCCTGCATTTGAGGATCTTAAAAGGGCTTAGCCAAATAGAACAGTCCTGTGGAGGGCAAGGGAGTAGGTGTGAGGGTGAGGCTACTGGAGAAGGTGGGAGTGGGATCTGACCATAGGCCTTTTTAAGCCTTCTTTCAGAGTTTGGATTTCTCATATAGTCAATGAGAGGCCAATGGGGGATATTATGTTAACAGAAGGATATAGTCTTATTTGTATTTTAAAAGGATAATTCAAATGAGGCGTACATAGTAAATTAGGAAAGGCAAGAGTGAATCCAGGGAATCTAGTTAGGGGTTGTTGTTTGAATCAAGATTAAAGCTGAAAGCCTCACTTGTCAAAGAAAGAAGTAGACTTCTCTTTCTTTAGAGATCTTTAGGGGGTAGAAGCTACACAACTAATATTGACTGAACATGGAAAGTTGAAGAATAAGAGGAAGAAGCCAATGAGAAGTGGCCAGAGAGGTGAGAGGGAGACAAAAGAGTCAAAACTTGCCAAAAGAGAAGACAATCAGGAGAGAGAGTTCTCAGGAAGAACTGGTCAATAACATCCAAGGCTGCCAAGAGCTTCCAACTATAGTGACTGGGAAGTGGACAGTGTGTCAGTTCAAAAGACATGGCTGGTACCCTTGGTGGGCAGCTGTGTGTGGGTGGGGTCGGGTTGGGTGGAGTATAGAAGACATTGAATGATTTGGGAAATGCAGGGCCATAAGAAGAGGATACAGTGAGAGCACACAATTCTTCAAAGAAAGCTGGCAATGAATGGGGGGAGAGAGACAGAATGTCAGATAGAAGGAAATGTTGTATAGAAGAATAACTTGTTTTTTAAGATGAAAGGGATATAAGCATATTTAAATACAAGCAGAAGGATCTAGTGGAAAACAAGAGACTGAAGATATAGAAGATAGGGAATAGTTGATGGAGAAAGGTTCTAGAAAACATGGGAGTGGTGGGATGCAGAGTGTCAGTGAGCAGTTAGGTGTGGATCCTTCTGAGATGGGAAGAGGTAAGGATGAGAACAAATTTGAGGAGGTTTCTACCAGGAGATGTTCAGGAATCTAAAAGTATCTGCTTCTGCTGGTCCCTAAACTATGTATATTCTCTGTAAAGGAAGGACTGAAATTATGTGCTGAGAGTGAACCCAGTAGGTGGTGGAGATATGGGTTTGACAGGGATTAAAGCAGCTGTTTAAGGAAAGGCTGGGAACTGGTTGGAGGTTTGTGAAAAGGCCTGGCTGAGGCCCGGATGAAAAACACATGTGCTGCCTTCCTGGACACAGTTCTTCCTTTCTCTTGTTAATTTTTTCATTATCCAAGTGGAGGCCCATCTGCACACTGCTCAGCTGCCGGGGATGCCAGAGTGAAACCAGGAGAGAAGAGGCTTGGGGCAGCTGAGTTTGTGCAGGCATCCTAAGAGATGTATCTCTGATGGCTGTGGCATTGGCCTAGGGGATGAGGACTCTCCAAGGACAGGAACTGTGGCTCTGAGGATCCCCAGCGTTTGCTCAGAAATTTGGTTACTGGGACCCTTGGGCATTTAGAAAGAAGTAGACAAAGAGAGAGAGGGAAGAGTTCTGTTCTTCCAAACCTCTCTTACCCTCACTCTCTCTTGCTCTGTCTCTCTCTCTGTCTCTCTCTCTGTCTCTCTGTCTCTCTCTCTCTCTCTGCTTCCCTGCCTTGGCACCAGACAGATAGATTCTCTGATGATACAAATGTCTTGGCACAAATCTACAGGTTGGCAAAATCACGTCCTTCCTTGCTCATCGATGTTGAGTCAACTTAACTTTCCTCAGGCTAGAAGACTTTCAGCTTAATTTTGTGTAGCCATGTGGTCCTCTGTGAGTGTGCGTGCACATATTTACCTGCACATATGTGAGCCTAAATGGGAGTACATGAGTGTCCTTTTCAGAGGAAGTGTGCTTATGAACTTAGACATGTATAGATTTATATGGGAATGTGGTAGAGTATGCGTATGTGTTAATCCATACATATTTATATAGGTCCACAGAGGAGTGTGTGAGTGTGCCTTAGTGGACTCGTGGGCCAGGGTGAAGAGATAGGCCCCAGTCAAACAATGTGAGCTTGTGTGTGAATCTGTGTGTGCAAGGTTGATATATGAAAGCCACTGCATGTGGGGCTTATGTGTATGTATATCTGTGTGAACCTGTTTATCAACAATTATAGTAACAATACCTAATATAGTAAAGCCCTGGATTGTGAGTAGCTTGTTTTGTGAGTGTTCTGCAAGATGAGCAAACATTTCTAATAAATTTTAACTTGATAAACGAGCGATGTCTTGCAATATAAGTAATACGTGATGCTGAATGTCACATGATCACAACTGAGCCATTGGTTCTTGAAATTCACTTTGATATATGAGTGCTTTGGATTACAAGCATGTTTCTGGAACAAATTATGCTTGAAAATCAAGGTTTTAATGTATTTGTATTATTCATATTTTACAGAGCATTTAGATATGCTTTTCATTTCATTATGCTTTTATAACCTTGTGAAGAACATAGGATGGAATATTCTATAAAAATCACACATAAATTAATATTGTATTCTATGTTGCCAGTGTTGGAAAGGGCATATTGGGTCTGGAGATGGGCATCTCGGTGTCATCACACCCACATCTGCCCACGTGAAAAGGCAAAGGGGTCCCCTCTTGTCAGCACAGGCGGAGCCTGAGTCAGTCTGGGCTCTGACTGCACACAGAACGGGGCCAGGGGATGCTCAGAGGGAGCCTGGACATAACGAGCTCTTAGTTAGCCCTTCACTCTTCTGTATCTTCAACCTGCATCTTCATTTTCTTCTGATCTACTGGCTCCTTCTTTTGCCTATAAACTTGCTTAGGTCTTCTCCATTCCAAAAAGGGCTTACCTCAAATGACCATTCAAATCTTCTCCTTTCATTCACTTCCAAAATTCTTGGAAGAATAGTTGTGATCTGTGGATACACTTCTTTTCATTCTCTTTCAGAACACTGCAGTCTGGCTTCTGCCCACCACTCTTGCTAGAGCTACCAATAAATATGAATGCCAGTCCTGGTGGCCTTTCTCGCCACCCATCTGAAACATTTGACACTGTGGACCTTGTCTTTCTTCTGAGACCATATCCTTCTCCCCTGGCTTGTGACACCATTCTATGCTTGGGGAGCCTTGGTGGCTCCGTGGGCCAATCATCTGACTCTTGTTCTCAGGGTTATGAGTTCAGGTCCCTTGTTGAGCTCCATGCTGCACGTGAAGCCTATTTTTTTAAAAAACAGTGAAAAACAACACTCTGTGCTGATCCTCTTTCCTTCTTTCTGATACCTCATTCTTGGTCCTTTGTTCTTTCTCAACTCACCCTTTATTTTACTTTATGTATGCATGTATGTAGGCTCCATACCCAATGTGGGACCTGAACTCACAGTGCTGAGATCAAGAGTTGCATGCTCTACCAACCGAGACAGCCAAGTGCCCCTCCACCCACCCTTTAAATGCTAGGGTGGGACACCTTGGTGGCTCAGTCAGTTGAGCTGCCAACTCTTGATTTCAGCTCAGGTCATGATCTTAAAGTCATGATCTCTCAGTTGTGAGATTGAGCCCCATGTCAGGCTCTGTGCTGGATGTGGAGCCTGCTTGGGATTCTTCCTCTCCCTCCTTTTGTCCCTCCCCTGCTTATGCATGTGCGTGCGCTCTCTCTCTGTTTCTAAATTAAAAAATTAAAATTAAATTAAAAACAATAAATGCTGGGGTGAACTCCAGTATGCTTTTTCTATCTATAAATCTCATCTCTATCCAACTAATGTTCTTCCAACTCCCTGGTCTCTGTCTCCAGCCTGGATGTATCTCTCATTTTATTTTTATTATTATTTTTTTAATGTTTTATTTATTTTGATACAAAGAGAGACAGAGCATGAGAGGGGAAGGGGCAGAGAAGGAAGAGAGAAGTAAACACAGAACTGGAAGCAGGCTCCAGGCTCTGAGCTAGCTGTCAGCACAGAGCCTGATGCAGGGCTTGAACCCACAAACGTGAGATCTGACCTGAGCCAAAGTCGGAGGCTTAACCGACTGAGCCACCCAGGCGCCCTGTATCTCTCATTTTAAATCTAGAAACATTTGTTCTGTTTCTATTCGATGTCCACCACCAACCCTTCTACCCTTCTCACGTTCATGTTAGGTACATTCACATTGTTGTATAGCCATCACTACCCTTCAGCTCCAGAATTCTTCACCTTGCAGACAGACCTCTGTGCCCATGAAATAATAACTCCTGTTTCCCTCTCAGCCTCTGACAGCCACCATTCTACATTCTGTCTGTATGGATTCAACTACTCTAGGACCTCATATAAGTAGAATCATACAAGTAGAATCATCACTGCTTTATTTCACTTATCATAAAGTCCTCAAGGTTCATTCATGTTGTAACATGTGTCAAAGTTTCCTTCCTTTTTATGGCTGAATAGTATTCCATTGTATGCATATACTACATGCAGTTTATATCTTAAATCCTTACTTAACCTGCATAACTTAACCTGGGCTAGAGCCCAGGTCCCATCCTCTTTCTCTCCTCACTCCTTACTTCATTATAAAGCCCCCAGGCAGGGGCCTCATGCTCATCTGTGACTGAGATTCGCCTATGATTCAGATTATCAGACAGCTCATGGTGGAGATCCATTCCATGTCCTGTCAGCATGCAAGTCACCATAAACTAGACTTAGTCATAGGAGACCCAGACTGAGACAGGGGCCCAGACTCCACATGAAGCTCCAGGACAGGCTAGGGAGAACCTTTGGGTATAGATGAGGATGGGGCTTCTTAGTTAATCTTTGGCTCTGGTAGAAGCGGTAAGACCTGACTCTGACCTTAAGGATGGGATCTTTGGAAGGAAGAAGGATGAGAGGTTGCGGAGGGGGGAGGGATTTCTCTCATGAAATAGCAGGGAAGGAAGGTTTTGTAGGATTTGGGCAGAAGGTTCTCTATGCGTTTGCCAGACAGGCTAGCAAGATGCCCAATTGCATTGCCATGATGCAAATTGTTCCAGATGGAATTTCAAGGGTGGGAGTGAGTGGGAGAAGGGAAACACACAGAGAGCAGAGCGCTTTCACCAAAGCTGGCATTTAGGTGCAGGCGTGTGTGAGGGTGTGTTCAGGTATGCACTGTGTGTTGGAAAGTATGATGCTGCATACAGGGTCACACCCGAGTATAGAGTGGGGGGGGGGTGTCTCATTCCATCTTGGCCACTGGACAAGGACCCTCTGTGTCCCCTCCCACCCCCAACCCAAGCATAAAGATGTGATATGAGGACAGATCACATCACATCAGAACCTGCCATGGCCTGGCTCATGGCATCCTTCAGCTTGTCTTGCCCTGGTGGAGGCCGTTACAGAAGCCCCCTGGATGTTGCCTGGTGCCTCATTAATGGCATTACTGAGCTCATTAAATTGATCTTTCTTTTCTCCTTAGTCTCTCAGCTCTGAGCTATCGCCTCAGTCACTCCCAGTCTGGGGCTGAGTTAACCCTTGGTGGCTCCAGCACAGAAGATCCTGTAGAGGTTGCTGTTGGTCTCATGACACAGACTCAGAAAGACCTGCCAGAGCTCTCTTTGGGGCTGGATTAGTTTGCTAGGGGTATCGTAACAAAGTACAACAAAGTGGCTTCAAGAGCAGAATTTGTTTTTGCACAGACCTGGAGGCCAGAAGTCTGAGATTAGGGTGTCTATGGGGTCGATTCCTTTTGAGGAATGTGAGGGAGAGTCTGTTCCAGGCCTTTCTCCCAACTTTTGGTGGATTGTTGGCTATCTCTGACGTTTCTTAACTTGCACGAGTGTCATCCTCCCTCTTCCTCTTCACATGGGGGATGTTGATGTGTGTGTCTGTGTTTGAATTTCCCCTCTTTATGAGGACACCAGTCATATCAGATGAGGACCCACCTTAATGACCTCATTCAAACTGGATTACTTCTTTTTCTTTTTTTTTAATTTTAAAAAATATTTATTTATTTTTGAGAGACAGAGAGAGACAGCACAAGCAGGGGAAGATCAGAGAGAGGGAGACACAGATTCCGAAGACAGGCTGGAGGCTGTTGGATGCTTAACCGACTGAGCCACCCAGGCGCCCCTGGATTACTTCTGTAAAAACCTGATCTCAAGATAAGGTCACATTACGAGGTACTGGGAACTAGGACTCCAATATGCATTTTTTGGAGAATGGAATCCAACCCATCCAACCCACAACAGGGACATAATATTTTGCACTTAATCCCCCTCTGAAAATCTCATTCCCATTCTCATTAAGAGACACCTAACCTTCGCATCTAGAATGGCATGGACTGATGCTCAGACATAACTTCCTAATAGGACGTGGTGATAAACGTGTCTGTGGGCAGGGAGAAGAGAAGAGAGAGGGGCAGGAGAAGACAGAAGAGGAAGTAGAGAAGAGAGAATGAAGGAGAAAAATTATAACCAAACTCATTTTTAGGACAATGCTAATAAGAAAGGAAGCCATGGCCAAATCTCTCTAAAGACTTGGGTTGAATCTCTCTGCTGGACCCAAACCAAAGCCTCGGGCAGGGCCTATGGTTTATACTAAAGAACCTTTCACACAAAATGTGGAGTGAAAGAAGTCATACGTAAAAGAGGGCCTACCATATAATTTCATTTATATGACAATAAAGATAAGACAAAATGAATCTATTGTGATAGAAGTCAAAAGTGGTTATGTTTGGGAGGTATTGATCAGGAGGGGGCATAAAGGAGTTTCTGGGGCACGTTGATCTGAGTGGTGGTGCACACATGTGACATTACAGAGCTTCATATTTTAGGTGACCTCACTTGACTGTAAGTAAACTATGCCATAGATGAATAAAATAAGCTCATTGCTCATGTTTCTTCTCACCACTGATCACCCTAGGCCACTCTGTTCAGTTCTCAGGGTGTTTCCATATTCTTTGTGTTTATGAATACTCACAAACATGAAATAATATCAATAAATATGTGGCATGATGTCCAGCACATAATAGGTACTCTTAAAATGTGAATTCATATCATGCTCTGATGCGTACCATGGAGGTGGAGAAGAGGCGATGTCTAGAGTGGATCTGGGCTCTCTCTTTACCTCCAATCCACAGAGCATGATGCCGGGCCCTGGGAGTAGAAGGGTGTTCAGGCCTTGGTGGAAGACTAGTAAAAAATAATACCCCCTATCCCCAGGAACAGAACACAGCCCAGAAGAAACCCCAAATCATAATTAAAAGATGCCCTGCAACTCTCTTGGCAGCATACATTTTGAAGATGAAAGTAAATGATTAAAATAATTAAACACTTCAAGCTGACAAGCTGGAGCAGAATCTTGCCAGCGGACGTTTGTCAGTAATTAGCTAATTAATCCTGGCGCAGATTATAAGCCATAACAAACCAGTCAGGCTGAACAGAGCAGGCTGCTCAGAATTAGACTTTTAAAAAAGAGAAGAACTGGTGGGGGGAGGAGAGGGTGGATAAGAAGGAAGGAGGAAATAAATAAAAGAAGACACAGTGTTTGTGGCCACTTGGACTTCCTCTAGTAGATGGTGTGGGCCCAGCCTGTCGGGGGCTTCCTGTATCTAGGCCAGAGACCCAGCATGTGCTCGGACTTCAGGCGGAATGGATACTGGGGAGGAGGAGAGGGTGAGCTCTCTCTAGAAGGGACAGTGGGGAGGCGTCCAGGTGGGAGGTGATGTCCATGTTGGGTGGGTACAGCATTATTCCATTTGTTAGTCCTCTTTCTGTGGAAAGGAATGATAAGATCCAAGCGGTGGATTAGGGCCCAGCCAAGCACTCTGGGATCGGGACAGGCAGCAGGTTAGTGCCGTCCGGCATAAATACAGTGCAAGCCACAAATGTAATTAAATAAAGTTAAAAGAAACAGGTGGACTTAATTTTAATAATGTGTTTTATTTAACCCAGTAGCATGTTCAAAAGGTTATCTTCTCAGCATATAATTCATATAAAAACATTTCCCCCGTGAGATACTCTACATTCTTAATTTTTTTCTATTAAGTCTTTAAATTCTGATATGTATTTTATACTTAAACAGCTCATCTCAATTCAGACTAGCCACATTTCAAGCTCCAGAAAGAAAAGAAGTGGGGGATCGGGATCCTAAGTCCTGGGATTGGAGGAACACCCTTCTACTCCCAGGGCTGCAGATCCTGTCTGTAGCAGAGGGGAGGCAGACAGCAGTGACATGACCTCCTCATTATCTTTCTCTTCTTGGCCATTCTCCCACCTTGTTGCTCCTGCTGGCTATTTCCAGACAAATCTGTCTCTGCCTCCAAAGTCTCCAAGATGAAGGGTCTGGGTGGGAAAAGGGACAAAGCAGAGGGATTGGATTTTTGCCATAGCGCGCGTGCGCGCACACACACACACACACACACACACACACACACACGGGGTAGGTAGTGCCGCTCTGAGACACAGAGCTGTGCCAGACAATTGGAATGGGACTGTGGGTATGTGTGTGTGTGCACTTGCATGTGTGCACCTGTGTATTCCAAGACACTCCAGGACAGGGAGAGTGACCCTGAGGGAGCTCCTTGCAGCTGCTGTCCTCAGGGAAAGCTCAGGTTCCTTCACAATGATCACACCAGTCAGAGAACATGAGACGGCATAGTTCACTCCAGTGGAATGTTCCATAAAGCAGATGAAATCTGCTTCTTGGAAAATAGTCAGGATCTCTTCTTTTGCCACTTTTTTCTATTGTAAAATATGTGTAATATAAATTTTACTACTTTAACCATTTTAAGTATACAGATCAGTAATATGGAGTCCATTCACATTGTTGTGCAACCATAACTACCATCCATCTTTATAACTTTTCATTTTGTGAAGCTGCAACTCTGTATTCATTAAACAATAACTCCCCATTTCTCCCTCCCTCAACCTCCTGCCAACAACCATTCTACTTCCTGTCTCTGAATGTGACTAATCTAGGCACTTCATGTAAGCGGAATCAGACAGTATTTGTTTTTCTATGGCTGGCTTATTTCACTAAGCATGTCTTTAAGATTCATCCAGGTTGTAGCATGTCAGAATTTCCTCTTTTAAGGTTGAATACTATTTAGGTATACACCTAGTCACATTTTAGCTATTGTGAGCAATGCTGCTGATCAGGATACTTTTGAGGTTGAGATCAACACCTGGCCAGAGACTACTCCCTTTTCCACCATCACCCGGGCGTAAGCTCTCTGTGGAAATGAACCGAACCTCTCAGAGCTGTCAAAGCTCTGGTGGGAGGGAAGGAGTAGAAAGAGTATGGCCTCTGGACCACTGGCGTAGTGCAGCCACTGCCCTCTCTGCCTAGAGGAGACATCTGGAGAGAGGAGAGAGGGCAAGAGTGAGGAGGCAGACCTGGAGGACTGTGGCCACAGCTCAGCTCGCAGGGCAATGGGAGCTACTTTGACTCCTAAACTCACTCTCAAAGAAACAAAACACTTCTCCCCTGCCGTAAACCTCAGCCTTGTTTGTCCACGTTGTGTCTTTTGCCTGGAGGAAGGATGAAAGTTCTTTTGTTATACACTGAAAGATCCCCATTTTACTATGCATCTTGGCCAGTAGCTCTGTGCTCACAGTGGAATAAATAGCACTGCTTAGGGCTAAGGGAGGTGCACAGAGAATCCTGTGGTGGCTCAGGGCCATCTTGTTAGCTGGGTTGATCAGGGAAGGCCCCAAGGAGGAGATAAGCTTGAACTGTACCTTGGAGGTGAGGAGGAATCAAAGAGCAGAGAGAAGGAAGAAGGGATTTTGGTAGGGGAATTTAACATAGACTGTTTCATCACAGAGCTCTTCAGAGATTACAAAGTATGTTCACATGCGCAACCTCATTTCATCCTCATTGGGCTGTAGGATCCCAGAGGTACTGTCTCATTCGAGAGGCAATATAGCATGGTAATTAAGAGTGCAGTCTTTGGATTTCTGGTTAAGTGTGGCAGATGGAATACATGCATTTATATCTGCTCCCTCAACAAGCCTCACTAAAATAAAAGTAAAGGAATATAAAAGAGGCAATGGTGGACCACAGATGTCAACACATTTTTGGAAGATTAGCAAGTGGATAGCAAGAGTTGGCAGAGCTGGGTAGCTGCATAGCAGGTGCTACCACAAAGGATGCCAAAGAGGAGTCATCCAATTGAAGACCCAGGGCCAGGGAAAGAACAGATATTGGAGGCGGCAGTTACAGCAGAATGTGGGAGTGAGGCATGGGACTAGGAATAAGGGAATGGGAACAAGGAAACATAAGAAATAGAGCCCTTCCTCATTACATACAGATACCCGACTACACTTTCCATAACCTGCCAGGGACTGGAAGCTTTTTCTGTTTAAAAAGTGAACCAGAGGAGTGCCTGGTTGGATCAGTCGGTTAAGCTTCTGACTCTTGATGTTGGCTCAGGTCATGATCCCAGGGTTGTGGGATCCAGCCCCGCATCAGGCTCCATGCTGAGTGTAGAACCTGCTTAAGATCTCTCTTTCTCTCCATCTGCCCCTCTCCCTCACTTGTGTGTTTTCTCTCTAAAATAAATAAGATAAATAAATTTTAAAAAGGTTAAGGTGAACCAGAAAAGCTCTGGCTTAGAAACACTCAGCACTGTGGGAAGCAGAGGGGAAATGTCTTCATGAAAAGAGGAGCATTAAAGGAGAATCTGAACAGTGAGACTAAGGCTCATGAGGCGTGGCTTCTAGAATGTGGTTGGATGTACACCTGCTCAGGTGGAGACATGTGGGTCCTTTACTGGAGAAACTGAGCAGAGAAAAGACCTTTTAGATACTGAATGACATTTCAGATAAAATGGAGAGAAGAAAATCACAGAAATAATTGAAGAAATTTCTCAGAGTCAGAAGACATGAATTTTCAGAGTAAAAAATATTTATTTGATAAATATATTAAAATAGGCCCATACCAAGTCTCATTAATGTGAATTTTTAAATTTTATTTATTTTGTGAGAGAGAGAGAGAGAGAGAGAGAGAGAGAGAGTGTGTGTGTGTGTGTGTGTGTGTGTGTGTGTGTGTGAGAACAGGGGAGAGGCAGAAAGAGAGAGAGAGAGAGAGAGCGCAAGAGAGAATCTGAAGCAGGCTCCATGCTGCCAGCACAGAGCCCGACGCCAGGCTCGAACTCACAAACCATGAGACCAAGACCTGAGCCAAAATCAAGAGTTGGATGCTTAAACAACTGAACCACAGTTGTGTCCCTAGCATCAAATTTTAGATGGGCAAGGACACAGATAAAATTTTAAAAGTTTGCAAAGAGAAAGGACAGGATACACACAAAGGATAAAAACGGAAGCAGGAATGGCAATGGATTTTGCAACAGCCATCTTGGCAAAAGGCCTTCAAAGCTCTAAAGAATTCCTTTACCAGCCAAGCGATAAATCAACTGTGAGAGTAGAATCTTCTGAAATTCAAGGTCTCAAAAAATTTACTTCTCATATATTCTTTCTCAGGAAGCTACTAATCGATGTCCATCAAAATGAAGGGCTAACCAAGAAAAAAAAATGTGGGATCCAGAGAAAGGAGATTCAGCCCAGAAAAATTACAAAGGAGATTCCCTGACCAACGTTGTGCAGCGGGCCCAGAGAGTAAGTACACATGGAGCGGATAGGTGGAAGGCTCCGGGAAGGATACCTAAGGAAAACTAAAAGTGGAATTATTAGATTATCTGATGTATTTTGCATGTGGAAATTAGCATTCATTTTTGTAAATGTTTATTTTGAGAGAGAGAGAGAACGTGTGACTGAGGGAGGGGAGGGAGAGAGAGAGAGAGAGAGAGAGAGAGAGAGAGAGAGAGAGAGAATCTCAAGCAGAGCTGACAGTGCAGAGCCTGATGTGGGGTTCAAACCCACGAACTGTGAGATCATGATCTGAGCCGAAATCAAGAGTTGGATGCTTAACCAACTGAGCCACCCAGTCGCCCTGCATGTGGAAATAAATATTCAGAAGGTTTTTACCTTCTGTTGAAAAGCTTAGGGAGAATTCATGATAAGGATGTGGAAAACTAAGAAAATGGGAGAAAGAAAATAAAACAAGGATGTTAATACAAGGGAAGATTAAAAAATTGTACAAGAAAGGTAATGCAATTTTAGTCTCAGCAGTACACCATGTGTACAAAATCAATAAGGCAAACCCTGAATATTGATTTAACCAAAAATTGTGATATAATTATATTAGAAGGACACAAGAGAGAGAGGTATAAGATTGGAGTGTTATAACAAAATAATTACCTTTCATAATAGATTACTAGATTAAAAACTAGCATGAAAGCATATTATTTAGATATTCAGAGGTAGTAGTACTAGCTGACTTTAAAAATAATGTACATATATTGATTTGCTTTTTTTAAAAAAAAGAAATGTACAGAGGAATATTATTCAGCCTTAAGGAAAAAGAAAATTCTGACATATGCTACAACATGGATGAAATTTGAGAACATTATGCTAAGTGAAATAAGCCAGTTACAAAGAAGACTATATGATTCCATTTATATGAAGTACCTAGATTAGTCAAATTCAGAGACAGAAAGTAGAATGGTGGCTGGGGGCCAGGGGGAATGTTTAGTGGGTATGGAGTTGCAGTGTTGGAAACTGAAAATAATTCTATAGATGGTTGGTGGTCATGTGAACATGAATGTACTTAGTACCACTGAACAGAACATTTATAATGGTTAAAATGCTCAATTTTATATTATGTATATTTTACCACAATTACAGTTTTGTAATTAAAAAAGAAAAGAATACAGCCTACAATCCAGATTTCCAGAAGATTAAATGTAGGGTTAGAATGTAAGGATTAAATGTAGTTGCCAAGAAGGCAGGAAATTTTGTGTGTCTGCTTACTGCCAGAGCCCTGGAGCCTAATACAGTAGTCACTCAGTTGTGAACAAATACAGTTGACTTATGGGTCAAATACAGGTTCACTTATGTGAATTTTAAAAATATATTACAGAATTGTATTGTAATACAATACAGTATTGTAAGTGTATTTTCTTCATGCTTTTCTTAATTCTTTCTTTAGATTGCTTTTTTTAAGGTAAGAATACAGTGTATAATACATATACAAAAATATGTGTTGATGGCTCTTTCATGCTCTCAGTAAGGCTTCTGGTCAACAGTAGAGTATTAGTAGTTAAGTTTTGGGGGAGTCAAAAGTTACTGTGGATTTTCGATCATGCAGGAGCGCCATATCCCTAACCCCTGTTGCTCAAGAGTTAGCTGTATAGTGAACACTCAGTAAATGCTATCTATTATTATTCTTTGTATATGTCTTTAGGACATATCCATTTGTGCTGAATAGCGGCATTACTTCTCATGCAGATACATATATGTGCACACAGGTATGCAGGTAAGCCTCAGGGCATATTCCTTCAACAAGTACTTGCTGTATGGATTAAGAATAACTCCACAAAGTAAGCATTAGTACTCTCTATTTCAGATGAAAAAAAAATGGGCCATATAGATCACAAATTGGATAATTCTCATTTCCAGTCTTGGCCTTCAGATTCCAAGTTTGGGGTTTACCCCACATCAACCACAGTTGAAGATGTATAGAAGCACATTGCTGAGAAATCACTTAGATTTAATGACAATGACAAATGTGAGGAGGATTTGTGCAGGGGAGGAGTGGGTGATGACTAGAGATGTGAATACTTGTTGGATGATGGGGAGGGCCTTGGGTGTCAAGTGAAGGGGTCTGGAAATTATACAAAAGCCATGTAGATCCAGTAAAAGTCCCATATGGAAGAGACCTTTGAGGAAGGATCATTTGACAGCAGTTGGCAGAGGGTACCTGAGTGGGAGGCCAGGGCATGGAGCCCTCTTAGGAAGCTGCCACAATAAAATGATAATGTTCTAAATTGGCACAGTGGATGTTGCAGAAGGAATAATGAAAAATCGGTGAAGTTTATAAACCTCTAGTCATACTCATCAGGAAAAATGAAAAGAAGATACAAATTACCAATATCAGTATCAGGAGCCAGAAGGGGTTTATTGCTACACCCTACAAAAATCAAAAGGTTAATAAGGGGATACTATGAACAATTTTTCACCAATAAATTGGATAAAAATATACAATTTCCTCAAATCATTTGAGAAGAAATAGATAACCAGAATAGCCCTGAGGCTGTTAAAGCCATTCTTGAAAACAGTATAGAGGTTCCTCAAAAAATTAAAAGTAGAACTACCTTATGATCCCCAGGAACTGCACTACTAGGTACATGTCCAGAGGGTACAAAAATGCTAACTTGAAGGAGTACACACACCCCAATGTTTATAGCAGCACTGTCAACAATAAACACATTATGGAAAGAGCTCAAATGTCCTGTGACAGATGCATGGATAAAGAAGATGTGGTAAATATATACAATGGAATATTATTTGGCAATCAAAAAGAATGAAATCTTGCCATTGGAACAATGTGGATGGAACTAGAATGTATTATGCTAAGAGAAATAAGTCAGAGAAAACCAAATATCATGATTTCACCCATATGTGGAATTTAAGAAGCAAAACAGATGCACAAAGGAGAAGAGAAGCAAAAATGAGACAAAAACAGAGAGGGAGGCAAACTATTAGATTTTTAAAAACAGAACAAACTGAAGATTGCTCTAGGGGAGTTGGGTGTGGAGAGGGGCTAAATGGGTGATGGGCATTAAGGGGGGATGAGCACTGGGTGTTATATGCAATCAATGAATCACTAAATTCTTCTGAAACCAATATTACACTATATGTTAACTAACTTGGATTTAAATTTGAAAAAGTGAAGAAAGATAAAATTATATGTAACAAAAAGAATGAAATCACATCTTACTTTAAGGTAAAGGACGATATGCCTATAACATTCCACTACTCATTGCAAGAAGTCTTGGCATTCAGTGGCATCCCACACCCCACCTCACTCATCTAGCTCAGCCAAAGACTAGTTTAGGCTAGTTTAAAGTAGATTTCCATTTCTTATAATCAGAAGAATCTTGAATAGTCCAGGACCTTATTTAAAATTTTTTAATGTTTTTATTTATTTTTGAGAGAGAGACAGAGTGAGCAGGGGAGGGTCAGAGAGAGGGAAACACAGAATCTGAAAATACCCTCGGGGCTCTGAGCTAGCTGTCAGCACAGAGCCTGACGCGGGGCTCAAACCCAAGAACCATGAGATCATGACCTGAGCTGAAGTCAGACGCTTAACCTACCGAGTCACCCAGGTACCCCTTGAATAGTCCAGGACCTTAAAGATGGCACTTTTAGCATAATGCAGCCTATGGCATCTGTCCATGGTGCTGACTTTGTGCCTCTAGTCACTGCTACAGCATGGAGTCAGGGCTGCTGAACTCATCCTCAACCCAGGCACCCCAAAACCTGTTGCTTCTATTCGTGGTTCTGACCAAAATCCTCTCGTTTACCACCATAGCCCAAGGGTTAATATGAGTTTATAACTCTAAGTCACACTCCAAATTTGGGGAATTAAGGAGGTGCTTTCCTCTGGCTGTAGCATCCAAGAATTTCAGTGGTCCTACAGTGGCCAACTAAGGCAAGGGGGAGGCCAAACTCTTGTGAAAGAAGACCAGCTACCAGCAGGTAAGTCCACACTCCTGACAAATTCAAGTCAGGAAATCAAGGCTACTACCAAGCGGGCAGAGCTCCAGCCTTGGAGGGACAGGAGAGAAAAACTAGTGAAGGATGCCTGTCATGTGGACTAGGTACAGTTGAGAGTAATGAGAGAGGTCACTCCCTGACAGGCACACAAATACTCTGGGTACCCCTAGACACCACGTAACAAGCTTGGGTTAGAACCTCAAAGCCCAGATGAAATTTGAGAATCTGATGAATCTGAGCCTACCTGGTTCCTTTGCTGGAATATAACAATTCACTCCCCCAAAGGCAACCCAATACTATGGGCTGAGCTCTCTTAGAGACAGAACTTCTCCAGGTCATGGTAAACACTGAGGTTCTTGCTGTGACTTGCACATGACACTCAAAAGATGAAAAGAGAGAGAGAACTGGGATTATCTAGAGAAAGCTTCCCAGAATGGGTGCCTCTTGAGGAGAATGGAGAATCAATTCCAAGTAACTACTATGTGCCAGGGACTGCAAAGTACTTTTATATACACTTCCTTATTTAATCCAAACAATCCAGTGAGAAAGGTTATTTTTAATGCCATACTATATTATTCAGGATTCTCCAGAGAAGCAGAACCAATAGGATATATATTTAGACATGTATATATGGAAATTTATTATAGGAATTGGCTCACATGGTTATGGAGGCTGAGAAGTCCCACGATATACCATTTACAAGCTGGAGAACCAAAAAAGCGGGTGGTATAATTCAGCCTGAATCTGAAGGCCTGAGAACCAGAAGCTCTGATGTCTACAGGCAGGGAAGATGGATATCTTAGCTCAAGAAGAGAAAAAGAGAACTCGCCCTTCCTTAGCCATTGTGTTCTATTTGGCCCCATCAACAGATTGGATGATGCCTGCTTACATTGTTGAGGGTGGATCTTCTTTACTCAGTCTACTGATTAAAATCCTAATCTCTTCTAGAAACATCTTTACAGACACACTAAGAAATAACATTTTATCAGCTATCTGGACATCTCTTAGCCTACTTGAGTTGACATGGAAAATCAACCATCACACATACACAGGGAGAACTGGGGCCCAGAGGGGGCAAATGACTTGCCCAAGGTCACATTGTCAATATGTGGCACAGCCCTTGCTTTTTCCATAGCGTGTTATAAACTCCAAGCTAAACCCTGCACCCACTCACTCACACTGACACCTCCAAGCAGGCAATGCCTTTTAGAAAGGCCATATATCCTTCTACAGCTGCACCTAGCATGGCTGGATGACATGGGTACCAACCATGCCCTCCTCTGAGCACCATTTGGGTCTGGAAGTTGGAGAATTACTGGAGACTTAAGGTGGCAAGGAGGGGGAGGAAACCTCTGTGGAGGGAGGAAGCTGGTAGGGATGGAAGTGGGAGAGGACTGGCTCCCTGCTGGTCCCAGAACGATTCTCACCTGCCAATTGATGGCTAGAGACTCACACAAGTGCTAATCAGCTCCATTGACACACACAGGCTGGGGCTACAATCCATTTTCACATGGGATGGCAGATCGATTCCTCATTCTCTACAGTCCTCAATCAGCCTCATCAGGCCATTTGTCCTTGAGGGGCTGAGAAGCTGGTTAACTCTGCACCTCTGGCCTCCTGCAAGCTTTAGTCTTCTATATATTCTCTCCAGATTACAATCTCACTCCCCAAGCCATTGTCAGCCAGAGCAATACAGTGGAATTCTGGGCTGGGAGTCCAATAAGCCTAGGTTCCAGTCTCAGATCAACAGCAAATGGTGTGACCTTGGACAAGTCACTTCACCTCATCTAATTATCTTAGCTGCATAGTGGGGACAAAAATATCAGCTCTGCAGGATCTCTGTGAACATCTAGTGAATGCAAAGTTGGGTAACACTGCAAAATGCAGCTAATACAAAGGATGGACTGCTGCTTCTAGAGGAATAGGTTCTTTCTTCAAGCATGGCCATCCACCTTCGCCTCAGGCCCTGTCTGTGAGGTTGGACAATTCTGGAAGGGAGTTCTGTTGACATAGACCTTGGAGAGGTTTTCTCCTGTCTCAGGTTATGTTAAATAGCCAGCAAGTGTTCTTGGAACCTTACTCTCCCCGCATGCTTAAGACCTTCTGTGGCGGGGAGGGGGGGCTCTGAGTTCTGGAAAATGAGCGTAGAAATAGTGGAAGGCAGGCAGGGGCTAGACTCAGGCAAGTCACCGGGGAAAAGGGTGTTTCTAGGGCTCCAGGTAAGTTTCTGGGTTTATCTTCTACATTAAAATCCCACCAATGTTGACAAATATTTTTCAGTAATTATCTGTTTTATTTAATTTCAGGAAAGAAGACAATTTTCTAAAGGTGCCCTTCACATTCTTCCCATGCATATCTTCCTCCAGAAGGAGGATCCTTGTGTATCCCTCAATCCTATCCACTGGTCATAGAGATTAGGTGGGACTAGGAAAGGAATGTATGCCTACTCCCTGGGCCAATCAGATTTTTTCTTACTTTGCATGTATTGGGAGACAGCAATTGTTGTGTATGTGGAATCAGAGAAAGACAGTTTCCTTAGAGAAGAATGGAGCAGATAAGCAGAAAAACGCAGAGGCAAGAAATCATGAGGCCCCTTGAGAGAACAATGTGGGGAGTTGTTGTCTGATGAGTTTCTAGTTCTGTAGTATATCAACTTTACTTTCTGGAATGAGGTTCAGAGAGTTTCCCCTATGCCCTTACAGTATAAACAACCCTTTATTAAGTTGGCTTGGGTGCATTTCTGTTTCTTGCTGCCAAACAGCCCTCTACCTAGAGCAGACCTTGTGTGCAACTGTTGCTTTAACTTTTTTAAAATCACTTAGTGTAAATATTGACATACTAAGTGGGACAATTACCAAACACAGAAGCTGTTTGGTCACAGAGAGGGTTTTTCAAAGCGCTTCTAAATTAATATCTGCTCATATATAAAAGTGAAAATAGGGGCGCCTGGGTGGCCCAGTCGGTTAAGCCTCCAACTTCAGCTCAGGTCAGATCTCACATGTGTGGGTTCGAGCCCTGCGTCAGGCTCTGTGCTGACAGCTCAGAGACTGGCGCCTACTTCCAATTCTGTGTCTCCTCTTTCTGCCCCTCCCCCTCTCATGCTCTGTCTCTCTCTGTATCAAAAATAAATAAAAAACATTAATAAAAAAATGAAAATAAAAGCAGCATTATTAATCATTAATTGAAACATTTAAACATATTAATCAAACAAATTAAATCTATAAGACCTAATATGTCCTATGAGCTGTTATACACTCTTTTCATGTATTAATTATCTTATTTAATTCTCATATAATCCTTATGAGGCAGATACTATTACAATCTCTGTCTTACAGATTAGAAAATTGAGGCATAGAGAAGTTAAGTAACATGCCTAAGGTTATGCAATTGGTAGGTGATAGAGGTTGGATTTGAACCCAATCTATTTGATACCATGATCCGTATACTTAACCATCATATCATACTGATCTTGGTACAAACTAATAACATCCTAGGTTAGGGATGGCTCTGCATCAATTGCTCTTGTCTCATCTGGGCCCATTTCCTTGAATGAGGGCCGGAAGCTGAGCAGATCTAAATAGTCACTAAGAATAATAGCCCCATCAATCACCTCTTGAACAAGAACAGTGCACAGAACTTGAGCCCAGGGCAGTGGGAAGGAGTTCTGGCCACTGCCTCTTCCACCCTGGGCTTTGCACTTACATCTAAACTCCCCCAGACCTGCCAGCCTGTTGAGCTCTCCATGGAGATTCTTGGTGAGAGATGCTGGTCCAATGACAGGGAAAGCTACTTGGCAAATGCCTCAGACAGAGGGATGCCCACTCCAGGCCTTGCAGCTCCTGACCGTGCTCTTGGTTTTTCCTCTTCTAGAGCATTCATAGTCTGAAGTTTTCTCACATCCATGCTCTCCCTATCACTGTCTTGACTGCATGATAGTCCAGTGGATAGTGCTAATATCCCCTCATTAATCTGCTGGCCCCAAATCTCTCTCCCTCCAATTCCTCCTCCTCACAACTGCCACGGCAACTTTTCTAAAATTTGTGTCTGACTTTGTTATACTCTTGCTTTAGCAGCTGTAGCTCCCTTGAAGATATTACCATTAGGGGAAACTGAGTAAAGGATATTCTGGTACTACCTTGCACCTCTTCTGTAAATCTAGAATTATTCTAAAATGAAAAGTTTCTCTTAAAAAGTCATGGCTTGGGGCACCTGGGTGGCTCAGTCAGTTAAGTGTCTGGCTTTGGCTCAGGTCATGATCTCACAGTTCATGGGTTCGAGCCCCGCATCGGGCTCTGTGCTGACAGCTAGCTCAGAGCCTGGAGCCTGCTTCGGATTCTGTGTATCCTTCTCTCTCTGGCCCTCCCCTGCTCATGCTGTCTCTCTCTGTCTCTCAAAACTAAATAAAAAACATAAAAATTTTTTTTTAAAGTCATGGCTCAGGGCACCTGGTTGGCCCAGTTGGTTAAGCATCCAATTTTGGCTCAGGTTATGATCTCAACCCACATCAGGCTCTGTGTTGACAGCTTGGAGCCTGGAGCTTGCTTCAGATTCTGTGTCTCCCTCTTTCTCTGTTCCTTCTCCAATCTGTCTGTCTGTCTGTCTGTCTGTCTCTCTCTCTTTCTGTCAAAAATAAACATTATAAAATAAAATAAATTGAATAAATTCGTGACTCATCACACCTCTTACCCTGATATTTAAGATCCTCTGGCAAACTCCTGCCCCCATGGCCTTCCCACCATTTCTTAAGGATGACATTCTTTTGGAAACCTCAATACCATTACATTGTCTGGAATGTTCTTCTTCTTCACACCCTTAACTTTCCACTCTGTCAGTCTGATGAGTTCCTAGCCAGTTGTTTATATTTACCAATCTCTTGAGTGCTACTTATGGTCATGTTCTAGGCACTGTACAAATACTAACTCACATAATCTTTACAATAACCTCATAAGGGAAGTACTATTATTAATGCATTTTATAGATGGGGAAACTGAGACACAGAGAACTTAAGTAACATGTCTCAAAACATGGAGTTGGGGTTCAAACCCAGGCATTCTAGATCCAGACTTCAAGCTCTTGACCAGTATACTTTATTGCCTTTTCAGCTTTCAGAGTTCAGCTCAAACGTCAGCTCCTCTGGAATCTTCCCTTGAGTTCTTTCCAACAAAGTTACTCTTCCTCCACTCTCATATCCTATAGCCTCTTAAATATTCATTCATTCATCCACTCACTCCTTCATTCAATATTCATTGAAACATTTATTGAGCACTCACTAAGGTTAATATTCTTCTAGGCACTGGGAATATATGCATATACAACAGTCTGTATATATTTTTAACATTTATTTATTTTTGAGATAGACACAGAGTGTGAGTGGGGGAGGGGAAGAGAGAGAGGGAGACACAGAATCCGAAGCAGGCTCCAGGGTCTGAGCTGTCAGCAGAGAGCCCCATATGGGGCTCGAACCCACGAACTGTGAGATCATGACCTGAGCTAAAGTCAGCCACTTAACCGACTGAGCCACCCAGGTGCTCGTACAACAGTCTGTATAATACTATATTGGAATTCTTTTTGATCTTTCTCACTCCCTGTGGACTTCTCCAAGATGTTGATCTTTGAAACTCCTTGAGCATCTTGCACAGTACCTGGCATGCAGTTTGTCCTCAGTAAATGTGTTTTGCAGGAATAAATTATAGTTATCAAGAATGGTGATGACAGTAATGATAATGTCAATTGTTTGGATAAATCTGGTGTGCATTTGCGACAGTGTGGGCCAGAGGCCAGGTACATTGTCACAACTGAGCCCCAGGCCAGGAGGCTCCTGGAGAGATGACAAGTACCTTATGCATGTAGATCAAGCCGTTGTTGTCACTATGATTATTTCTGCTATTAGTGTTGGTGTTATGCTACAGTGTGGCAGATGCCAGCAGCAAACTGGCCTGCTACACTTCCTCATGGCAGGAGAAGCATCAGGAAAGCAAATATCTTGGAGGATAAGCAGCCAGGAGGAGCAGGCTCATGATGGGCTTTCAGTCCAGAGTCTTAGAAATCCAAACATCAGTTTTGGGTGGCTTGGGTCAGGGCACATTTGCATCTTACTCAATTCTTCACAGTCCAAAGACCTAGATCTGTTAGGAAGTAGGGATGTATAGGAGGGGTACTATGGAGCAGAAAACATCAGATTAAAAGGCCCTAAGCAAGAGGGCTCATCATCTTTCATTGGATCATGAATAGGTGATGGGGTAGTTAGTGATGAGTTCTACATGGAAGTTGGATTTGGGGTGATAATAGGGGCAAGGGACAGGTAAGGCAGCACTTAACATGGTCCTAATTGCTTAAAGTTCCAAGTCCCGGAAAGAGGCTCACTGGGCTTCCTGATTCTGTAGAATCTCCTTGGGGGCCAGAGGTTCAGTGGTACACATAATGTGTGGGCAGAATCCTAGAAAGCCTTCTATAATTTTTCTTCTAGGATCCCAGAATCACTGTATTGAATATTACAGGATTCTTGGGTCGCTGGGATTCTCTAAATGACATTAGATCCATTCCCTTGCCTCTGGGCAAGAGTTTGAAACAATTATAGTCTGTAAATAACAATTGTTTACCAGTGATGTGCATGGTGCTGTCAAATTCAGATGTACAAGGCAGCAGCAGGTCTCTGATCATGACCACTTCAAATCTACTGAGGCTGTGTCAGCTTCTGTGGGACCTACAGGAAGAGTTGTGTTTTTGGCCATCAGCAAGGCTCATTTCATCCTCACAACTCTATGAGATAAGTACTGCTATGTTCATTGCCAATTTTCTAGAAAGTAAAATAGACTCCAAAAAGTTGAGCATCTTGGTCAAAGTCCCCTGGCTACTGAGTGGTAGAGCCAGGATTCAAACTCAGGTTTGTTTTATTTCAGAATATAAACTTTTAACAACCATGTTGCACTGGATATCCAAGTTGGAGGAACAGGGTTTTCTGGAACAAGATACACATCAGTGGTAAGTGCAGAGACCATTTTCTAGACATTTAAGAAATACAGATGTGACCATTCTGGTCTCTGGGGGCAATGAGAGTGGAGCAGGAAAGTGTCATTTCTCTGAGATGCTGGATCCTGCTGCTGAAAACACCAGCCAGCCCTTGTGTTTGGGTTTTAGGCCAATCACACACCCTAGGGATGAGAGGGGGAAACTGGAAGCATTTTTCAGGGAAATTTTTCCTTTTCAGTAGAGAAACTAAGGCCGGGAGTGCAAGATTCAGTCACAGAGTTTGCCCAAACTCTGGGTCTCTGATTTTCAATTTAGCCTCTTCCCTAGAACTAGATTCATCTCAAAGTCTTCTAACTAAAAGCCAAACTTCTTTTTTCCCAGGTGCATAGTTGGGAAGGAGGAGAGGAAATTTGAAATTTAAGAAGGTCCTTATATGTCCTGGCTCTTTTCCTCTGCTCTGCTTCTATTACCTCGGGGTAATTTGGGCCAGGAAGGATATTGCCTTTCAGGATATTTGTTCCAAATCTGCACAGTTCACCCATTTGTATTTTCACCTTCCTCTGCTTACCCCAAACACACCCTCATCTACCCCTGGCCTTTCTCCCTGTCCTCTCCAGGCCTTCCCCCCTTTCCTCTTTGGTTTGGCACTTTGTGTTCCATCTGGTCTGGGTCCCCTCTGGCCCAACCTCTTCTGTAATGAACTCCTGGTGGAGTGCTTGTACATCCACCTCCCACCATGGTGAAGGCTCTGATGGACAGTTCTTACTGGACATTGCTTAGCCCTCTGCAAAACTGGTGAACAGCTCTGGGACTGAACAGCTGCCTTTGAAGATGGTGAATAAATAATAATATCATTTAAGAAATGATTACTGCACACTAGGCTCCAGACCTAGTGGATCTCATTTTATCCTCACAACTCTATGAGGTAAGTAATGTTCATTGCCGATTTTCTAGAAAATAAAACAGACTCCAAAAAGTTGAGCATCTTGGTCAAAGTCCCCTGGCTCCTGAGTGGTAGAGCCAGCATTCAAACTCAGGTTTGTTTTATTTCAGAATATAAACTTTTAACAACCATGTTGCACTGGATATCCAAGTTGGAGGAACAGGGTTTTCTGGAACAAGATACACATCAGTGGTAAGTGCAGAGACCATTTTCTAGACATTTAAGAAATATGTGTTTGGAAGGAATCTTCCTGACCTGATGCAGGAAGTGCTAGATAGAAATGTGATGAGAAAAGGTGAACTTCCAAACTAAAGTAAAAGTAGATACCATGAAGGCCAAAGAAAGGATATAGAAAGGTACTTTGCATAAAAGGAAGAGGCTGGTATTACACACACACACACACACACACACACACACACACACACACACACCTATAAAGGTGATTTAGAAATGCTGCTTATGACTTCAAGTGTCTGATCCTCAGTAGAATAGGATGACGAAAAAGTGAACTTGAAATATTTACCCAGTTGGGGTGGATAACCCCAGAGGTTCCACCAAGGCTGAGTAGAATGGAACATCTGACTTGCATATAGAGAATGGTGTTTTGTACAAAGAGGGCCTGAGAAGGCCAAAACTTTGGGAGTATCAGGGTCTGTTACAGAGGGGCAAGTCAGATGCAACCAAGGACACAAAGGTAGCATTGAGAGGTGAAGCCAAGAACAACTGATGAAGGCAAGTGATTGGCTATCATGGCTAGTCTATAAGGCAAAGGTAGAACCAAAGGTGAAGTTATCATCGCTGAGGGTTCGGTCAGAATGTGCCAAGTGAGTGGCTATGACTGGCAGAGTAAATGAAACAGGAGACCCAGAAGCTTGAGTGGGGGAATGGTCATTCAATTAACCATGGTTCTGGCATAAGGTCCCTTGCTAGCATGAGATTGCTACCTGTCAAGTGTGGACTGCTCTAAAGGTATAATACTAAGCCAAATAAGTCAGTCAGAAAAAGACAAATACCATATAATTTCATTCATAAGTGGAACTTAAGAAACAAAACAAATGAGCAAAGGGTGGGTATGGGGAGAAAAACAAACTAAGAAAGAGACTCATAACTGTAGAGAACAAATGGATGCTTACCAGAGGGGAGGTCAGTGGGCTGATAGGGGAAATACGTGATGGGAATTAAGGAGTGCACTTGTGATGAGCACTGGGTGATGTATGGAATTGTTGAATCAGTATACTGTACATCTGAAGCTAATACAACCCTGTATGTTAACTATACTGGAATTTAAAAAACAAGTGAGATAAAGAATAATTTTAAAAATGCTGACTTGCATCTGGCAATGGAAGAAGCACCTTTTCTAAAATAAATCCACTTACTGGAAGAAGTGTGATATAAACCATATGACAACAAGATATACACTCAAAATGGGTGTGAATTTTACACTCACATGTAAGACATGGAACATTTTTCTACATTAGATTAACATTAGTTAAGCCCTCACTCTGGTTAACAAGAAATTCTATTTCAGAAATGTTTTAGGGGACTCTCCTTCTCCCTAAGGTTACTTAAAAATTCTAGGTTCCTGAGAAGCAGTGGCTGAGATGGATTCTTGTTCAAGTGATTCATTTGGGGAGTCATTTCTGGAGGAAGGGTGAGAGAAGGAGGACGAGATAGAGAGTAAAAAGCTGGTGAGGATGTGGTCTCAGCTGATTCTGCAAGAAAGCTCTGGAGCATGAATTAGATCTCAGAATTAGTTCCCTGTTGAAGTAAAAGAGCCAGTGTTTCGTATCCCTGTGTCAATTAGTTATTACTCAGGTGGAGTGCAGCCTCCCATTTGAGGGAGATGACAGTTCTCCAGAAGAAAGGGTAGTTTTTAGAGAATGAGTGCTGTGTCTCCCCAAATTTATATGTTGAAACCCTACCCCCCCAAATTGATGCTATTTAGAGATGGGATTTGGAAAGGTAATTACCTTTCCAAAGGATTGGATTAGGTCATAAAGGTTTGGCCCTCAGGATGGGATGAGTGGGCCTTATATGAATAGGAAGAGATATAAGAAAAGTAAGTCCTGGGGATATAATGTACAACATGGCAGCTATGGTTGATAATCCCATATTGTATATTTGAAAATTGCTAAAAGAGTAGATCTTAAAAGTTCCCATCACAAGAAAAAATTATAATTTATGTGTGGGTGATGGATGTTAACTAAACTTATGGCAATTATTTTACAATGTATACATATATCAAACCATTATGCTGTACACTTAAAACGAATGCAATTCAATTGTATCTCAATGTTTAAAAAGGAAGAAAGCTCTCTCTTGTGTGCACGTGCTCGCGCTCTCGCTCGCTCTCTCTCTCTCTCTCTCTCTCTCTCAGTGCGCATGCACTGAAGAAAGGCCATATGAGGACATAGTGAGAAGTCAGCCATCTGGAAGCCTGGAATAAAGCTTTTACCAGGAACGGAATCTTGCTGGTCCCTTGATCTTGGACTTTCTAGCCCCCAGAAATGATAGAAGATAAATATTTGTTGTTTAAGCCACCTAGTCTATGGCATTTTTTTGTGGTAGCCCAAGATGACAAATACAGCAGGTGTGAGTTATCAACCAACTTGACTGCGGTGTGTGTGCACTGATAGGTTCTCTGCAGTCTATCCCTGTACCAATAATCCCCACTTACTACTCTCATTAAATTCACTTCATCTAGGCATCGTTTCTCCAGGATCCTGACTGGTCATACTTTCTGAGGAAACTAACCCTGAGAAGGGTTAGTGGAATGCACTTTGGCCTCTGTTGTTGTATTTGGTTCATGAGCTCTGACTCACACTCATCATCTCCCTCAGGCACTACCCATTTTAGATCTCTTTCCCTTTTGGGTTGCTTGGTGAGTTGATCCGTACCTTCATTTCTTTTTTCCCCCAGATTTATTGAGATATAATTGACATAACATTGTGTAAGTTTAAGGTGTACAATGTGATGATTCGATATATATTTATACTCTTATTTCTAAGGAGTAAGTTCTCCTGGTCCAGACACTTTTCAGGCTGTGGTGGCTATAATTGTACATTTACAAGTCAACTGAGCACATGTGTACTGAAAGATGCCCCAGTGGGTCATCTGAGTGCCAAACACATTCCTCTATGCCCTCATTATGTAGCAGCAGTCCTCTCTCCTTATGATGGTTAGGATTCATTACCTCTGACAGACTGCAGTTTGCTTGTACTCTTTGGACTTGCTCAAACTTGATTCCAAATGTACCACTTCTATTTTATGATGTATTACTGCTGAGGCCACATGACCTTATAACCTGGTGGGTTTGACAGAACCCTGCTCATAATGGGAAGTTCAAGTTATATCGTCATTTGATATCCTATGTTCACACACTCAGTTTCTACCAAGATGGTATGCCCCTATTCTAGATTTATAGAAGTCTGAGTTGCAACTCTCCCATTGTGGATTACCAGATCCATATGGCATAATCCTTTACTAAAAGCATCTCTAGTAACATGCAGTCAGCTAGGTCAAATGGCCCAAGTGGCAGGGACGCATATATTGTAGCCTGATGCTATATCAAAATCCTTTCTTCTTCTTGGCCCAGTCAAAGTTTCCATATGTCAATAGATGAGACCACCACTCAATATCTCAAACAAAAAATACAAAGCTTAATTAATTACTTACTGAAGTATAGGTTGACCAGGCACAGTTTCTCTAAGAAGAACAGACTGCTGATCTTAGAGTTTTGGGAAAGCATAGAATTCAGAGACTGGTGGATGTTCAGAAATGTGAACATGTTAACATAATCTTCAGAAGTGTGGTTATGTGGATATAACTGTTCATTGGTTGGCATTCAGGAGTATGTTCATTGGAATGGATCCAATCTTGTCTTATTTTATTTTTATTTTTACTTAATTTTTTTATTTGAGAGAGAGAGGGAGAGGGCACACAAGTGAATGTGGGAGAGTGGGCAGAGGAAAGAGAGAGAGAGAATCTCAAGAAGTCTCCATGCTCAGCGTGGAGTCTGATCTGGGGCTTGATCTCACAAACCATGAGATAATGACCTGAGCCAAAATCAAGAGTCAGGCACTCAACCAACTGAGCCACCCAGGTGCCCTGAAAATACAATCATAAAAAAATTTTTTAAGTGGGTATTTTTTAGACAGCATATAGTTTGGTCTTGCTTTTTCATCTAATCTTACAATTTCTAGCTTTCAATTAAAGTGTTTGGATCACTTATGTGATAATTTATATCACTGGATTTAAATCTACCATCTTGCTATTTGTTTTCTATTTTTCCCATGTGCTTTTTGGTTCTTTTTTCTTATTCTATTTTGTCCCTTTTCTGGGTTTTTTGTTGGCTTATTAACTAGAACTCTGTGTTATTTTATTGTTTGCTTGGGGTTTATTGCATATATCTTTTACTTATCATTGTCTATACCTTGTGTATAATATAAGAACCTTACACCCAATTTCTTCCCTCCTGGCCTTGGGGTTTCTTCCAAATATGCTACAAACCCCGTAATACTTTGCTATTATTTTTCCCTTAAAACATCTCCTTTAAAGACATTTAAACCATAAGAAACAAAAAAATCATAAGAAACAAAGCCTTTTTATTTGTCCACAGAGTTAACCATTTCCAGAGCTCTTCATTCCTTTGTGTAGATATAGGTTTTCATCCGGTATAATTTCATTTCCACTTGAAGGACTTCCTTTAATATTTCTTATAGTGTAGATCTTCTAGTGATGGATTTTTTTCAGCTTGTCTATGACTGAAAATGTCTTTGACATAGCCCATCCCAGTTCAACACAGGTGGAAGTCCTAGGAATTGCAGTGTTACCACTGGGTACCTGGTCTGGGACTGTGAATATTCCTTCGACTGCCAGTGTTGGTGGCTTCATTGTCATCTACCTGGTGAGTGTCCCCACTCCCAAACCCCCTGGAGACTGCTTTCTAGGGTCACTTTTGGTAACAAATATTTTAGTTTTAATTCCTAGAAGCAGAGTCAGAATGATGATGTTTTTTCAAGTCATTTATTGAAGAACTGCTCTCAGGAGAAAGGGAGTAACAGAAGCAAGCTTGGGCTGGGGCAGGGAGGTGGGGAACCTAAGCAAGAATGGGGTTTTGACTGGAGACTGGCTTTAGACTGATCCATGGGGGAAACTCTGGAGGACAAACTATATCCCATTTTAAATTATAAGAATTGACCTTTTAACCTGTGTCCATCAATCATTTGTTAGGGGGTGGGAATGAGTGTCTAGCCTCCCAGGCAAAGATGCCTCCAATATGGTTGAGGGAAATTCTCTGAAGAGAGGGACAGTTGTGAGTTGTTATCAACCAACATTTATAGCAGCTGTGGGGTAGCAACTACCATGGATAGGTAAAAGGGGATATTGGCAGGGCATCAACAATATCAAATACATTAACATTCCTGAATATTTGGGAGTAGGCCTCTACTCTCCTCTCTCCATTGTCCCAACTCTGTTGTCTAAGCTAACAGGGTTTTTGACTGTGGGCTTCCAGATCAAACTTGGACTTGGGAGTCTTGCAAAGCTGATAGCCTACCATATTATGGTCATGTTCTCTAGGTACACTGCAGTCATTCTTCTTTAAGATCCTGCCAGACTCCTCAGGGTTCACAAAGGAACTAGATCTAGATATGGTCCCTTATACTCATAGAACCAGCCAAACCTGCATCTCCTTCTCATCTCAAGAGAAATACAAAGCAAATTTCTCTCTAAAGGTCCCTTTTATAAATAAGGAAATTGAGGCTCGAATTTTGCACCAAGGTTGGAAGAGGTAGAGCTGGGACCAGAGTTACGTGTTGATTTACAGGCCTCCCACTACATGGCGGTTCTACAAACTGTAGCCCATGGGCTGAATCCACCTCTCCTCTTCCCCCTCATCTTTTATTTTTGCAAATAAAGTGTTATTGGATTATAGCCATGTTTGCTCATTTATGTATTGGCTATGGCTATTTTCACACGACATTGGCATCATTGAGTAGTTGTGATGGATACTGCTTCACCTACAAATTTGAAGATATTTACCGAAGTTGGCTATATCATACTGTTTCTGGAATCTCCATAGACATTTTTTTTTAACTCTAAGACTCAGTTATTCTAAGGCTTTAAGTGGAGAAAGGATCCTCCCCAATTCTTCATGAGATAACACAAGTTAGGTCTTGAAAATCTATTTTCTTCTATACCAAGAAGAAATCTGTGAATCTCTAGTGTGACTTAATTAGAGGAGATGTCCTGGGAGGAAGAAGAAAAATACAACTTAAAAGATCCTTGGAGCTTTTTGGGGGGATGGGTTCCTTTTTTAAAATTGGATTTTCCGGGGCTCCTAGGTGACTCAGTCAGTTAGTTAAGTGTCCGACTTTGGCTCAGGTCATGATCTTACGGTCTGTGGGTTCAAGCCCTGCATCGGGCTCTGTGCTGACAGCTCAGAGCCTGGAGCCTGCTGTGGATTCTGTGTCTCCTTCTCTCTCTCTGCCCCTCCCCTGCTTGTGCTCTGTCTCTCTCTTTCTCTCTCAAAAATAAATAAACATTAAAAAATTTTTTAATTGGATTTTCCGATTCAGAATGCTGTTTTTGTAAATGAATGAATGAATATTGTTATGTATAAAGGAAAAAAGGTCTGGAAGGATACAGACATCTACTGGGTATTTATCTCTGGTGGGAGGAGAGATATTTAAGTCTCCGTTTCTTCTGTATGATTTGTTTATATAGTATAACAGTGTACTCTTTGCAATTAAAAAAATACACAAACACACACAAAGAGAGAGGGGGTTGGGAGATAGACTTCAGGGACTTCTTCCACAGTGGTGTTTTAGAAAAGAATCTTTCTAGGATGATGGATGTATCTGTGTTCTCAGCAGTAGAGTTGACTTAATGACCTCACTTGCCCCTGGCATCCATCCCATGATAGATGGGCTGCCCCGAACTCCTCAGGCTCTATATTCCTTCACAGGCAGAGAGCTGGAAGAAATATTCTGAAGGGAGTACGGACTACATATATCTGCAGAAGCAAATGAATTGCACAGTTGTCTTGGGAACAGAATTGGAATTGTTTTTGTCATTTCTCAGGAAGCTAGTAGGGGTAGCATGAAGACCAAATTGTGAATGTCAGAAACGAATCATAAAATATCTCGGCTTTTCCCAGAAAGGCTGCAAGATTTCAAGGGATGGCCATGCTTGTTCATATTCAAAAGAAATTAGTAATACATGAGTAGTGCAAAGCATTCAAACAATACAGATACAATTAAAATTAAATGGGAAATTCCTCCCTTCAAGTCGCTCTTACCAGAAGTAGCAATTTGAAGTTGGAACATCTGTAAATAGATCTTTGATAATTAGTCTTCATGCTTAGAGCTTTAACTCAACCATATTTTATTTTTATGAAACACGTAGGTAGGGGGTCTCGTCAAGTTAATTTTTCTGCAACCGGGCTTTCGGGGAGGGGAATTTCTGGAGATATTTTGCAGAGCGAACGGAGTCATTCAAGGACGCACACCATTTCCCCCACACATGCTCCGAGCTTTATATACAGCGCATGATTTCATCCCCAATCAAATTTTAAACTCAATTTATAAATAAAGAAACTGGGTGTTACATAAGGGAAGCAACGAGCATACCGGATTTCCAAGAGACCCAGGCCAAAAGGCGAGCACAGAGGTTAAGACGCCCAAAGCCTCGCCCACTTTACAGCCTCTCGCGACAAAGAGACGTCATCCAACCGCGCCGGAGGTCCCGGCGGTCGCGCGAAATCTTCGCTTGGCTGTGCTGTCTCACTGGTGAGGCCGAGAAGCCGGCGAATCCCACGCTCTGTCCTCTCGGCCTCCCGCTACTATGGAGTACCTCATCGGCATCCAGGGCCCCGACTATGTCCTTGTCGCCTCCGACCAAGTGGCCGCTAGCAGCATTGTCCAGATGAAGGACGGTAAGAGGAAGCAGGCGAGGCCCGGCCCGGCCTGGCTATGGGTGCAGTCGGACGGAGTTCGTAGGGGGTTGGGCGAGCACCAGGGAGGGTTGGGAGGTGGAACCCCGTGTGCCCTGCTCCGCACTTGCTTAGTTTTTGGAACGAGGAGAGGGGCAAACTAGCTTAGGACCTTGGCATTCGCTCCTCCTAGGGCTCCTAGGTCAGTTCTCTGCTCTGGGCTTCGCTAAATGCTTGCGGGCGAGTTGCCTGTGGGAATTCAGTTTTTACGTGTTCAGGCGCCTGCCGTGCACCAGGGTCCCTAGACCCCCGAATCATTGACAAAGTTTTCCTGCTGTTGTCGCTACTAATGAGGTTAGTTTCCTGGCGGTGTAAGGCGAGATCCTGGGGAGACTGAGACTGTGTGTGGGACTAGAAACTTTGGCATTTCCCTCCCGCTGCCTGTTCCTTTCTATTTCTCAGCCCTGATTCTCCTTTTCCAGCTTTCTAGGGCACTGGCGGCCAAGTTTTCCTTGTATTTTAGCATTAAGTAGTTAGTGACGTTCGGAGTTTGGAGCCTTTTGACTTACTTTGCTCTGTGACTTTGTACACGTTATTTCGCAGTCCCCAGATTTCCTCATCTGTTAAATCAGGTTAGTAATGCCAACTCACAAGCTTGTTGGGAGAACTGAGTGAAAAAGTTTGTGCAAATGCTTAGCGCAATGACAAATTGGTAGTAATAATACTAAGCACTTAAGTAATAATTTACATTAATTCATTTAAACTTTTAAGATAGGCACTGTTATATCACCACTTAACAGATATTTGTGCTGAGGCCTAGAGGTTAAGAAACTTGCCTAAGGCCACAAGAGGCAGAACCCAGGTTCAAACCAATGCAATGTGACTCAGATCTTTTGTCCATAATTACTGTACTGTACTGTCTCCCCATAGTCACTACTTAAAAATTTTTTAAAGATTTGGGTTGTTGATCTGTTGAATCTAAGAGTGTGTTTTCATGATTGATCATAGACATGCTACTGTTGAAAGAGTATTATGCTTTGGCTCAGATGGCATTTGACAAATAGGTTTTGGGCACCTGTGTTGCCCATTAAAGTGCTAGGTGTTGAAGGGATGCAAAGAAGAATAAGATGTGGCCTGTATCTTAAAAGAAGTTACAATTTAATAAGGGACTCAGATGTGTGTACAATAATTCTAGTACAAGCTAGAAAATTATGCTGTGTAAATAAAAATACAAACTTCCCCTATAACGCAGAGGGAGAAGAAATTGTTTTTAGGTAATTCAGAAGAAGGGATTCTTTCTGGTTGTGGAGATCAGGAAAAGGTTTGAAGCAGGCTGTAGTTAGTCTTTGATTTCAGGAAAGAAAAATGATTAAATTGGGAAGTGTGTCCATCACTGCTTTTATAGGTGGCAGGCATCTGATTGTCAGGTTGTCACCGGTTGGGGAGATGGAAAAAACTCTGAGGGACTTTGCTTGAGTTCTGTTCTTTCTGAAGAAGAGAGACCTAAAAGTGATTTGTTAGACACGTATGGTATGGATTGGATATTCTTCAAGTCAAATGACTTATGAAATTCCATAATCAGTTTGTAGAAGTTTTATTTGTAAATCATGCTTTCTAAAGGAGTCAGCTTGTTTTGGGAGTAAATCTTTCCAATATTTTGAATACTAAGATGTTTGGTATACAGGTGATTTTAGCATGAAGTAGTGTCTAAGTAGAACAGTAGCCAAGTGAGTACAGGTATTCTGTACAATCCGCACAGAGGTCTAAGACATTAAGAAAACAAAATAAGTACTACAAGATGATTTTTATGATAAAAGAAGTATAACTAGTCAATATTAGGTTAGTTTTTAAATTAAGGATTTTAGGAGTAAAGCCTAAGGGTATTCAGAAAAAAGAAAGATCACTGTGGCATGGAGGAAAGGTGAATTTGAATTAGTTTTTTGAAAAATAGTTGGAAGTAATTGCACTTAATTCTAATTTACCCTATAGTCTTTTCTGGTATAAAATGTTTTATGATAGGAGCTTTGGAATTCTATGAGGACTTTTTCCCATTTTTCATTTCTTGAAGGAACTTATATAGGGTAAGCAAGAATGCTGAAAGTTAGTAGCCTTTTGGGATTTATTTTTCTCCAAGTATAAAATAAGAATGATACTTCCAATCATGTTTTTTTTTCTTGGTTTGTCACTTTGTGGTAAATTGATATAGAGAAGATGTTTTTCAGAGATTGTTTGCTTATGGAAATGCCCCAAGTCTTCGGTTCAGTTATATGCCACATTTCATGTCACTTGTCTCATGGTCTGTATAGAATTACTCAGAGCACTTCATTCCACACAGAATGCTTTTTTTTCCTGAATTCATAAAGCATGTGCAATCTGAACTACATTGTGTAATACTGAGTATAATAATATTGTGCATGTACAGTTTTACCTACACTATGAGTTAGGTAGGGGTAAGTGATAGTGTAAGCATTTTGTACACTTGAAAACCAGGGCCCAAGTTCAGAGCCCTGAGCCCAGATTATAACCAGGGTCTATTGGGGCACCTGGCTGATTCAGTTGGTGGAGCAAGATACTACTCTTGATCTCTGGGTAATGAGTTCAAGCCCCACATTGAGCGTGGACCCTACTTTACATATACATAAATAAATCCAAGGTTTGTTGGGTTCTAGTACAGTTGGCTTTTCTCAGTATTGTATACTGATATTCTTCATTTTGTTGTACATTTGTTTCATGTATGTGGATCTTGTAAGTCCTTTGTCAAGGATTAGAAATTCCCTAGTGTGCTACATAGGCTGTTTCCTCAGGGAGTGATTAGCATCTATAACATCTCCCTTTACTACTCACTGGACACACAATAAATGTTTAAAAAATACTTTTGGCTTTATATTAAGTTCATTTAAAAATTGTACAGTTTACTGCCTAGAATTGTAGCATTTCTTCTAAATGTGGCATTAATTCTTTGTGAACAAGCTTTCATCTTTCCAGAATAAGAACATCTTTTTTTCTCATTAAAAAAATATGCACACTTATTAATGTTTTTTCATAAAAATGATGTAGGTTTAATATAAGCATTTTAAGAAATGGTAATAAGCACAAGGAAAGAAATAAGAAATGCCCATACTCTTGCCACTGGCAAGAACCTAGATGCCAGTGGCATCTAATTCTCTTCTGGTCCTTTTTCTTTGAGAAGCGAATATATCCATTGTAACTTTTTTTAAAATTTTATGATCAAGTTTGCAAAGTGTCTTTAAGTCTTCTGTAGCCTATAACAAATAAAAGTGTGGATTGGTTTCAAGGCGGTTTGATACTATCTGCAGGTACATTTTGTGTGATTATTTTTTAGTTTAAGAAGTCTTCTTACGGTTCTATAACTCAAACATCTGTAAAATATTTGACTGTAGCATTTTGTTCTTTAAATCTTATTAAGGGATTTTGGCATTTCAGAAGCTTTCAAACAAGAAACCTGTCTCCCAGGGAAGATTATTCAGCACTGTTTGAAAAATGGAAAGTGAAAGTGAGAGCGAGATAGAGACATTTGGGCCTTCTCTGAAGCTACATGCTAAACGTAGGGTTTTCTTCCTCAGGCACTAATTGCTATATGAGTATTTATTTGTGTAATCTGAATGAGTCTGGTTCAACTAGATAAGATTAGACTTTTGGGATTTTTTTTGAGGTTGTTTTTAAATAGCTTAGTATTAAAATATTCGTTAGAATTTTTGCTCTGGCAGTCATTTTAATTTTCTCTTTGCTTTGGAAATGGTGTTGATTTACTTCTAAAGGTGATTTATATTCTCAGTTGATTTTTTTGTTCTTTCTCAAGAGGGCTTCTTAATTTTCATTGTAGCACAGGTTCTTCATCTATGCTTTTGTGTGTGTATAAACAAAATAACTAACATTTGTATTTGTAGAGACATTGCAGGGCTTTGTAATCATGAACCTAAAGGTAATAATGGCCATTGGCTTGATTCCTTCAGTTTCTTTGAAAGTTCTGTTTCTTGGATTTTAAATGCCTTAAAAATGTATTTAACTATATTTTCAATGGTCAGCTTTCAAATATATTCTCCAACTGAGGTTTACCTTAATAAAATACACCAGTGGGTTTAACATGGAGAGTGAAAGAGAGTAATTATTATAGTTGTCCATTAAAGTCTTTTAAAAACAGGGGCTGCCTGGGTAGCTCAGTTGAGTGTCTGCTCTTGATTTTGGTCATGATTTTGCAGTTCAAGGACTCATGTCTGACTCTGCTTGGGGTTCTCTTTCTCTCTGTCTCTGCTCCTCCCCTGCTTATTACACAGACTGTTTTTTTCTCTCAAAATAAATTAATAAACTTAAAACATTTTCTAAGTCTTCTAAAAACAGTGAGTAGCAAAATTATTAAACATAGTGATTGATAAACTATATTTATGGCTGCCTATGTGTATGATACCAGTAAATTTCTGATGAGGTAATTTTTAACACTATTTTTTTCCTTTGAGCAGATCATGACAAGATGTTTAAGATGAGTGAAAAAATCTTACTCCTGTGTGTTGGAGAGGCTGGAGACACTGTACAATTTGCAGAATATATTCAGAAAAATGTGCAACTTTATAAGATGAGAAATGGTGGGTAATACTTACTTTGGTTGATTTGTCTTTAAATTTGAACTAAACAAGAATATTCTCTAATGGCAATTCTATACATGAGCAGACCAATGTGGCCATATTTTTATTTGAATCTTCCTAATTTTAAAACCTTATCTAGACCCTCTGTCTGATCCTAAAGAATTTCTATAAAAATCCTAGAGCAGAAAAGAGAACCATCATAACACTGATACTTGAGGGCCACCTTGGAGATGAACATGGTAGTATCAGTCTTTTTAAGTGTTAGGTATTTCAGAGGATGTTATTTGAGCTAAAGTATATCTGAACCTCAGGGCTAAAAGACCTCAGTTAAAGTTGGTTTTACTATTTTTTTTTTAATGTGACAAGTCACTTATCCTCTCGAGGCCTTTTATTTTCCTCATCTCTAAAATGGAATAATAATAATATTAATGAACAATATATAAAATGTTTGTAAACTTAAAGCTCTGTGTGACTGTGGGAGATTTACTGTCAAAAAGAGTTCTGCCTTGCCTTTCTGGTAGATTCATGATAGGAAGATAATTAGGATTTTTGTGAGTTTCCTCTGGGGCTAATGAGCTCTAATCCTTGTTAGAGGATTTCTTAGAAGGATTTCCTTATTAAGGAAAGCGTTATTATAAAATAATACTAGCCACTAGCCCTATTATCTGGGAAAGTTCGTAGTGTCACTAGCAGAAAAGACCTTACTTCATTCAGTTATTTCACAGTTTAATACACTTAGACACAGCACTGGTATAATATGGAACTGTGAAAGAACTTAATTTGAATATCAGTGTATAAAATGGCTACATATGACCCATTTATATAGTTTTTTAGGCAGTAAATTTAGCATCATGCATCCAGTTCCATGAGTATTTTTGAGGGCCTCCTCTGTCTTAGCACTCTGGCTGGTACCAAAGAGAATTCAAAGATGAAAAAGGAACCCAAAGCACGTGGCACTTAGGTTTTATTTTAAGAATTATTTTTGGGGGGATGCCTGGGTGGCTCAGTTGGTTAAGCATTCGACTTCAGCTCAGGTTATGATCTCATGGTGCATGAGTTCAAGCCCAGCTTCAGGCTCTGTGCTGACACAGTAATTCTTAGGCTTATTAAAGTTCAAGAACTGAGATAAAATAAGGGAAAAGAAGACAAATCTATATATAAATAGGCATCAGACCTTTCTGCCTTTAAAATAACTGTGAAATTCTTAGTGGTATTTAGGGGATTAGGGGAGAATTGAACAGTATTCCTGCTTGTTCAAAGTTGCTCCCCTTATGATTTAATATGTACTGAGAGGCTTGTGAGAATGAAATCCAATAAAATATGAAAGCACATAGCATAGACCCTGAAACATAGTTGCTAGTCAGTAAATATTTGTTAGAATTTTAATCTCAATTTTACCTGCTATAGCACTGGTGTTTGAATTGTAGGGAATAACTTGATCACATGCTGTCTGTCCTTCTAGACTGGCATTTCCTGCATAGGGTCCCTCTGTTGTGGGTCATTCTTGGGTTTTGGCACTAGTCCCATTTTCCTGAGGGGTTAAGTTCCAAATAATGAGTGCATTATTAAACACACACCTGATGGCATTCCTTTGGGCTGTAGTTCTGTTGTCATTACAACTTACTTTTTAGAGGTTTTATGCTTGAGATACTCTTTTTTTAAAAATGTTGCAGATGGTGGAAATGTGTTTTTCTGTGGCTTGTACTTTTGAAAATCATGTTTAATAAAGTTATTTATTTTTTAAAAGAAAACCTTATGAAGTATGACTCTGAGGCAGTCCTAACTTGTAGCCTCTCTTTTCTCAATATCCTTTGTAAATAAATTTAAAAAGTCAGCATCTTGAGACCTCGTTCTTCCCCCCCCCATACTTGTGTTACGTACCCCTTTCTGTAGAGGAAACCACCGTCTGTTGACGAATGAACAGCTTAAGCATGGCCGTGCATTGGATCTCACCATAGAATAGTTGCTTTCGTTCTGTGTTGTAGCCAGGAATCAGTCTCGGTACTAACCAGATATGTCACAACTGTTGTGTGGGTAATAGGAGAAGAAGTAGGATTGTACTCCCCGTTCTGTGTACTTTATGTACTCTGGGTGTACAGAGGGTGGAAGGATGTAAGAAGAGGAGTAGTGGGATGATTTGTGGTGCTGTTATTTCTACTGCTTATGCCTGTTTCTCTCTTGGACCAGGTTATGAATTGTCTCCCACAGCAGCAGCTAATTTCACACGCCGAAACCTGGCTGACTGTCTTCGGAGTCGGGTAAGCAGGATAGCAAGCAGCCTTCTGTGAGAGCAGAAAAATCTTCTATGCTTCTGTATGCTTATTATACAGTAGTAATTTTGCCGTTTTTTGGACCTCCTGAGCCCTTCTCATTATTGGCACTTGTTCATTCTTCAAGCTCTTTGGATTTGTTTTCTTTTTCTGCATATTTGCTAATTAAAACCTGAAGGGCAAACACACATTCACAGAGAATTTGGATGGGGCACACCAACCTGAAGGCCTGCGATAGCCTTTAAAAATTTTTTTCAGTGTTTTCATAGCAAACCATGATTCTTAATTCCGATGACTAAAGGTTCTTACATGGTAGGATATGAGGGCGATCTGGCTGCGACATCTGTCACCCCATTGATCGCCAGGGTTGATTCGGCTGATCTGGCTGGCTAGGCGGGTGTCTCCTTCCTCCCTCACCGCTCCATGTGCATCCCTCCCGAAGCTGCGTGTTCAGTAGAAGAGGACGACCATCCCCGATAGAGGAGGACCGTTCTTCGGTCAAGGGTATACGAGTAGCTGTGCTCCCCTGCTAGAACCTCCAAACAAGCTCTCAAAGGTTCTTACGTGGTAGTGGAGGTAAACCCTTGAAAATAACAATGCACATTTCATCTTGAGATTGTCTTTCTGTGATGATTCTTGCCATAGCACACAGAAGTATTCATCTTCACTTACTTTGGCCTTGTTGCTATCTGAGAACTGTTTTGGTTCCAGCAACAGCATGGCAATCTCAAGTTAAAGGCCAAATGTATTAAAGATTGTGTAGGATGTGCCAAGAAAGTTCCTGTGATTGCTAAAGGTGTGTATTATTCCCTTCCCACAGGGACTAAGTAAATGGAGCCTCACCATGTGACCTTACCGCCATGCCTATGTACTCATCTATGAAACCGCAATAACTTCCTAACCCCACAGGAGTGCTAGGAAAATGAATGCTTGTAAATCATAATATTTAACATTCATATGACTTTTGCCCAAAGCATTTTGCTTAATAATTTAATCTACTCACTGTTCCACTGAGATATATAGTAGTTAATTCTCTGTCACTGATACAGAATGAGTGGCATAAAGTGGCAAAGGGACTAGCTCCAGGTCACACAGCAGGTCAGACAGAGCTATGCTAATGGTGCCGTAATTACTTGACTGTTCTGCCTTACATCAGCTCCTTGGTTTTTCGGTAGTGTTTCTAGAACATCAGCGCTATTCATGTTTTTATTATGGTTTTAGTTTCATTGGCATTTGCTTAAGCTGAGTTATGACAGAAGTCTAAACAGTACAGGTTTTTTTGAAGTTACTTATTACAGGTCTTTAAAGGAGTTCATCTTCTGGGTTAGGTTCAGTGCCCAATAACCTTGGATTGAGAACTTCTCAACAAGTAGACTGCCTTTTTCTCAGTGCTATCTTTGGCCCAGGGACTTGTACAATATAAGGATCATGAGATTTGAAGAGAAACTAGAGATATGATGGTGGGAAGGAGACAAATTTACCTACATTGTTTTGGTCTGGGTAAAAGGTCATTGGCCTTTTCTTGTTCACTGCTCTGTGAGAGAGGAAAATGGGTCAGATCGACCTTTTCTGCCACTCAGAAGTTCCTGTGGTATTTGGTAAAGAGTATACTGTGGCTTGCTGTGTGAAATATTCCTGCGACTTGTCAGGCAGAACTGGGACAAGAATTCCAGCATTGGGCACAATAAATACTGTGTCATAAGTACAGCAGACATTAAATAATTAAGCTCCTGGGGCGCCTGGGTGGCTCAGTCGGTTAAGCCTCCGACTTCGGCTCAGGTCAGATCTCACGTTGGTGGGTTCGAGCCCCACGTCAGGCTCTGTGCTGACCGCTAGCTCAGAACCTGGAGCCTGTTTCCGGTTCTGTGTCTTCTTCTCTCTCTGCCCCTCCTCCTCTCATGCTCTGTCTCTCTCTGTATCAAAAATAAATAAATAAATAAATAAATAAATAAATAAATAATTAAGCTCCTTTTCGAACTAAGATAAGAGTGGCAGTGTGCTTCATGCAAATGCAGTGAATCCGGTTAATCTCCTAGCAGACCTGTTTGATGTCTTAACAAATGAATATCCCTTGTAGACAGTGACTTAGGGCTCTAGTAAGTATTGACTGACTCTGCCTGTGGTTCTGAGTCCAATCTCTGCTCCCCACCCTTCTATTGAATTAGATTGTTCTAAAATACAAGTTTATGTTTAGTCATTTTGTCCTGGGGAGAAAGATGATGATATTTTTTTCAGTCTTTCTAATAAGTGCAAAGTCACTAGATTTAGTATATTTATACAGTCACACCAGTTGGCCCACGAGACTTATTTTGGGTCAGCCAGTTACCATGTATATAACTTTGTGTCTGTACCTCAGATTGTCTGATTTCTAAGTTGCTGTGTCTGTGTGTGTGTCTGTGTCTGTCTGGGGGTGGTATTTGGTTGGGAGGACATTTATTTACTGCAAAGTATATGATGACTTTTATGTAAACTGGCTGTTTAAGATACAGGTAGGTTTAAGCATTGTGGTTAAGCACCGTCTCTGGAATTCCACTGCTTGAGTTTAAATCTGTGCTCACATGGGCGCCTGGGTGGCTCGCTCAGTTGAGCATCTGACTTCAGCTCAGGTCATGATCTCATGGTTCGTGGGTTCAAGCCCCTCGTCGGGCTCTGTGCTGACAGCTAGCTCAGAGCCTGGATTCTGCTTCACATTCTCTGTCTCCTCTATCTCTCTGACCCTCCCCTGCTCACGCTGTCTCTCTCAAGAATAAATAAAAACATTAAAAAAAATAATAAATCTGTGCTCACTGACTTACTAGCTGTGTGTCTTTGGACAGATTCTAAGCTTAATTTCTGTTTACAGATAATAGCACCTACTTTACAGAATTATTATAAAGATTAAATGAAGTAATCATGCAAAGCTGTTAGCACAGTGTGTGGCACGTTTGACTAATAAATCATTTGTTTCTGTGCTGCTATTGCTGCTTGGTTGAAGAAGCAATTTAATAGATGTCAGTTTCTTGTGGGAGAGTCTTTGTTGTGCTGTTTTAGTTGAACTGATTTGCTGGTAAAGAGAATATAAAAAAAAAAATTTGTTCCTCAGTCACAGTCACCACTTTTCGCCACATGTGGCTGATGTCTACTATGTTGGACACTACCGATGGAGAACATTTTCATCATCATGGGAAGTTCTCTTGGACAGTGCTATTCTAGATACAGATGTGACTTTCTTTAATGCTTATGGTGACACCATAAGATGAATGTTATCCCCATTTTACTTATAAGGCTATTAAGACTGGTTAATAAAGAGGTTAAATATGTCTCTGTTATGTGTCCAAGTATACCAAAGACACATATATAGCCAGTAAAAGGCTGAGGTAGGATTCTAACTTCAAATACCATGCTTTTTGATACTGTCTCCCTTGTTAGTTACTGCACTGTTGTATAAGTGTGTTTGTGCATTTGGGGAAGCATAAAATTTCCAGTTCTAGTAACTGTGTCAAGATCTCTGTATAGGATTATATAGATAAAGTATAAATAGGTGCCCATTGTAGATGTTCAGTAAATATTTACTGAATAAATGTCATCCAGTTCATCCACAGATACCACTGAAAATGTTATTGTACATTTATATACTGGAAGGAAATTGCATTAAAATATTTTTAATGAGGGGCTCCTGGGTAGCTCTGTCGATTAAGTGTCTGACTCTTGATTTCAGATTTCAGCTCAGGTCTTGATCTCACACTTTGTTGAGATCAAGCCCCATTTCAGGCTCCGTGCTGATAACACAGAGGCTGCTTGGGATTCTCTCCCCTTCTCTTTCTGCCCTTCCCCCCTCTTCCGTCTCCCTTTCTCCCTCCCTCTCTCAAAAATAAATAAATAAGGGCGCCTGGGTGGCTTAGTAAGTTGAGCATCCGACTTCGGCTTAGATCATGATCTCACGTTTCATGGGTTTGAGTCCCGCATTGGGCTCTGTGCTGACGGCTCAGAGCCTGGAACCTGCTTCTGATTCTGTGCCTCCCTCTCTCTTTGCCCCTCCTCTGCTCTGTCTCGCTCACTCTCTCTCTCAAAAAAAAAATTAAATAAAAATTAAATAAGCTGAAAAATATTTTTAATGAATGGGTATTACTTCACTATGTAAGAATTAAAGATGAGATCAGTAGAAAAAGATGAAAAAAATAAACCACACAGATTGAGGGGACGGAATCGAGAGGCTTCATTCTAGCTTTTATTTAAATACATGTGTATATTTAATTGGTCTTCTCCTCCACATATACCAGAGAGCAGGAAAAGGGCTTATTTAAACCTTTTTGCTATGGGTTTGATTCCCCAGTTTCAAATACTTAAGAGGCTTCTTGGAGTGTAGGTTTTGGAATCACAGAGTTCTGATGTGTTCTCTGGTATGTACTGGTTTGTGTGATCTTGACTAAATCACTTATGTTTGCTGAGCCTCACTTTCCTCATCTGTTTAAAAGTAAGGAACAATCAAATGTGGCAGATTATAAGAACTGAGAATTAGTCATTGGTTTAGTAAAATATATTTTGAATGAGTGAATGATAGCTTCTAGAAAATAGTATTTAATAAATGACTTCATCGTTAAGAAAGTGCTATTTGGATTTTAATAGGATTATTTTGAAATTTTTATAATGACTCCTAGGCATAGTTTGCACAATGCTTATTTAAATTCTCCTTATGGTTTGATTAATGGGCTATAGAAGGGAGAGGGATAAGTAATGGGGCTATTTCTTGCTTGAAATGAATTATGTAGCACGTTTGGTGTAGCCTGTTTGAATGCCCTAAAATTATGTTATTATCCACCCCGATCTTCATTTTACATATATAGAGGCCTAGGTATAAACCAGCCAAATCTGATATCCTTGGGGAATGTGTAGTTTCACGGCAAGGCTTAGAGTAGAATGCTGCCCTGCATGGTATGTAATTTTCCAGGCTTTACCACTGCTACTCACTGGCCAAAGTGTTGTCATGGAACCTTTCTGCCAAATACTTGGTGAGCTTTTGGTAATTTATTTTTTTTTATAGGGCTAGACTTGTTAATGCTTAGCACCTAAAAAATAGAAATAATAAGTTAGAAAAATATCAGCCAGCCTGGTGTGGTGGTTTTCAAACTATTCCATGAAGTTGCCTTAGAAAAGTCACCAAGGAAGACCAGTATAGTGAAACTTTAGCTGTGTTTCATATAGGTCAGCATAACTTTTATCTACTTTATATATTGGGATTCTATGTACAATTATATTTGAAAAAAATGGCTTCACTGTCCCCCTACCACCAAAGTTTGAAAACCAGTGGTATATATAATTGAAAGAGCCCTGCTTCAGGAGCTTTAGCACTAGCTCTCTTGTGAGCTAGTTAAAAAACCTTGGGAGAAAGAGAATTTGATTGGATAATTTTTATGGTTTCTTCTAGCCCCCAAATAGTATAATTTAAAGATCTAATGTCAAGACTATAAGTAGACTTGAATTTATTTTTTCAGGGAAAAGTAAAGAGTATGTAGGACAGAATTTCAGGTATTCGTCATTTCTAAAAGTGACCATGACTTGTCCTAGCACCGTGGCCTGAATTTGAGTGTGTTTAGTCTGGGTTATAGGAAGGCGCATACAGTATGGTCTTGTCCTCAAAGAATACTGTTGCTTTGAGCCTCTATCTGACCACTAGTTATTGTCGTTGCCTTTGGTGGCTGCCACAAAGACGGCATCTGTTTATTGGTGTCAGTGAGGTCATGTGACCTGGTGAGCAGATGGCCCTGGTGAAACCTTGACTTTACAGGTCTTGTCCTCTCACACAACCAACCATTTGCTGCATACGATTAAAATATCACTAACAAGGGTAATTTCGCATGCTTTTTGGCGAATGTGGTTAGCAGGATGTGACATGACACAGCACTACGTTCTTCCTCCAAGTGCCATCTCCCTTGAGGCCGTGCCTCCCCGGCTCACCCCTGTCTCACCATGCCCAGGCTTGCCTTCCAGCTCACCTGCTCCAGATGGGCGGCACAGTGGGAGGACACTGGCAAAGGCAGATGTGTTTATTTTCCGGAGACAAAATGTTTTGCTGCCGCAGATGGCAGTGCCTTCAAGCAAATGGCAGCCTTTGACACCGCTGCCACACAGCCTGGGCATCTTGACAGACAGAGCTGGCTTACTTTTGGTGAGGAGGAAATTGAAGAAAAAAAATCAAGATGTTCATCATGAAACTCACGGAATTTCGGTGTAAGCAGCAGTTCTTTCAGACTTGGAGAACAGTTCTTTCCTGCCAGACCTCAGTCATTTAGTCAGTTAACTGGAGTTTCAAGATGAGCTGAGCCAAGAGTTATAGTTCTGTTAATTATTTTGTTTCCTAGGCTGAATAGGACCTACAGAAAAACTGAAAACATTTGGCTACATTTAGAGAGAGATTCAATGGTACTGCAAAACACATGTGCATCTCAGGTCACATCTCACAGGAGTCTCAGGATTGGGTGTGGCTCATGTCTGCCCCATTGGAGATGCTGCTGTTCTAGTTTTAGTGGTCTTATTGATTATCTAAAGGCCCAGGGACAGATACTTGATGTTGAGATGCCTTAATACGACAACACTGTGCATATAGTGTTTTTCTGCCAAGAAGAATAAGAGTTCTGACAGCTGCCCTTTGAAGGAATTTGTAGTCACTAGGGTTTGACTAAAGTCCATTAGGAAGATAAAGACTTCGATATTGAATCATTAAATTACTCATCTTCTAAGAAAAAAATGGCTTAAGAATATCCTTTTTCAAAAGTTACTGGCTTTATCAGGAATCCTTCCCCCCCCACTCCCCACCGCCCCCCCTTTTTTTTAATATGTGCTGTTTTTCCCAGCCCTAGTGCTGATAGAGTTAGGAGTTTGCAGGTGTAAAGTCCTCCCCTCTCCCCCTCCCCATCTCTCTCCAGGGGGTTGTATGTGAGAAGGTGTTGCTTTCTCACTCAGAGAGCATATATGTGCTACCCTGTTGGATGCCTGCTGTGAGCAGAGAGAACCCCTGTTCTGGGTGAATGGAATGAGCTTATTGGGTGGCTGGGATTGTGCAGCCACATAATGCCAATTTTTCACTTAGAGCATCTTTCCTACCCACGATGGGGTTGAAGGTAATTGGTCTAAATTCATACTGTTTTGAAACTTAGGTCCCGAAATTATGTGATTTCCCATTAAGGTTTGGTGCAAGTCGGGAGCAGCAGAGTACTGTGTCTGCTTAGTAGAAACATGCTTTACTTTGAAAATGTTTACCATTAGAAGTGCAGGTTTACCTGTACTTTTCGGATCGCTTTAAACCAGTGCCCTGACCTGTGTGGGCACTCCCTCACACTCACAGATACACATACACATACACTCTGACATCTTGGTGCTTCCCCCTAATGCCTGTATTTTAATTAATTTATTTTATTTTATTTTAATTCTCATATAAACATATAGTGTTATATTCATTTCAGGTATACAATATAGTGATTCAACTTGATGCGTTTTTTTGCCCCGGCCCACGATCATGCAGGGATATTAATTCAGGGACTGATTCCTAAAACTCTGTGAGATTGTCCCATACTCTTTTCAATAACAGTGTCCTAAAATGAAGGACAGTGAGAAGTCTTTGAAGGAAGGGGTTCTGTTTTTTGACCTGGGAGCTAGTTACACATGTATTCATTAAACTGTATGTATATATTTTGTGCACCTTTATATGTATGTGTTATTTTACAAAAAGCTTATGAAAATAAAAAGGGTAAAAGAGTAACAAAGTATAACACATTTTTTGAAAAGTTGAAGAAAATAAGTTCAGATTTACCATTGCTTTTGAGCAAGGACAGCAGAGCAAATAGCATTAATTAGATTGAAAAGAAAAGAGGAAGGAAGAGGAAATAATCTCTGAATCATTATAAAGTAATCTGCCAAAACTCCACAGTGCCTTTTTGATACCTCCTAATGTGTGCATTCTATAGCTGAGAAGTTCCAAAAGTGCTGATAGTCATTCATTCGGCAGATCTACAATCTGCATTGTCCTTGGGGCCAGGGAAACAGGCTCGAAGCTCAGTGTGTGCCTTTAGATGGAGAACTTGCATTGCAGAGTGACTAGTGCCACAATGGCCATACAGATAGATAGGTGCTCTGGGAACAGAACCTAACTTGACCCTAAAAGGACCGGCTGCCATTAAAGGCAAAGGTGAAGCCAAAAGGAAAACCAGAAGCACAGACCAAAAGAAGGTGTTAAGTCAGATACAGGGTTTTCTAATGATTTATGTACTCTGAGTCTCCTCCTAATTTTTTTACCTGTGTTAACTAGTGGGAGCTATATACAAATTAGTGCTCTACTGATTGAAAAAATATATAAATAAATACCTTTATATAGTTTTACTACATATGTACATATATTATAAAATCTGCAATCTAAATAGTTTGTTAAATATGGCTGAGATATTTAGGGGAATGGTAAAAGATTGAAACCAGAGAGCCCCTGTTAGGAAGATTTTGATGAAAAAGCTTTATGCTAAAAGCAGTGGGCCTCTCCGGCAGCTTGTTGGCTAAGTGGGGGTTAGCACAAACAGATGAGATTTGGTTAAACATTGGCTCCTGTTTAGGGAAAGAAGAGAGAAACAGGGAGACCAGTGAGGAGCTTCCAGGTCAGTTGAAGAGGTAAGAGTAACTTATTTTGAACCTAGGCTGTTCTAATAGAAGGGTTCTGAAACATCCTTTTCCCCAGGATTTCCTTAGTGTTCTGTATCTGGTTGCTGTGGACATCCAGAAACATACATAGCCATATATAGTCCTAAATAGTCTTTTCCGACAGAGTGATTTATTAACTCAGGAAGGTGAGCCAGCTATGATGTTCAACATTCATAGATATTCATGGGCGTCCTTAGCATGTCCACCTTAATATTTGCCTAGTAGTATACAAAGCATGGCTTCTGCATTTAAATTTTTGAGAACTGGCTTAAAGGTATATGGAATCTTCAGTTTTCCCTGGGAACTGCCAGCTCATGAAAAACAGCTCAGGTGGCCTTGTTGCAGATGTGGTGGCGTTGGTTTTCCCATTGCACAATCAGCAATTTTATTTTGATGTTATTTGGGAGAAAGCAGTATTTTTGATTAGCAAGTAAAATTAATGTAGAAAACAAATACCGTGTTAACTAGTTGGTATAATAAGGCATCTGTGCCATGTTGCATTTCAACTCATTAAATTTCTAAACTTCTAATTACGGTAAGATTACAACCTTAATAGGAGAATGGTTCAAACTTGGGGTTAATGATGGCTTTAGAGAAGTAAAATGTACAGAGATTTTGGACTTATTGAAGGGGAACTTTAAAATCTAGTTTTGCTAAAAGTTGAAATATGCACAGTATTTAACTTTTTTTGCTCCTAGAATTCAGATTCAGTTGGCATTTATTGAGCATCTACTACTTACTAGACCTTTTAAAAACAATACTTATTTATTTTGAGAGAGAGTGCATGCGCGTGAATGGGGGAAGGGCAGAGAGAGAGAGAGAGAGAGAGAGAGAGAGAGAGAGAACCCCAAGCAGGCTCCACACTGACAACACACAGCCCAGTGCGATGCTGGATCTCTCAAACTATGCACTCGTGACCTGAGCCGAAATCAAGAGGCAGACACTTAACCAACTGAGCCACCCAGGTGCCCCACTAGGTATTCTTTCAGGAGCTTTAACACAGATGAGTACTTTTCCTTCCTCACATCTGTTGGGTAAGCAGTACTATCCCCATATTCAGATGGGGCACTTGTAGCTCCAGGGCCAAAGGACTGTCCGAGTCTTCATTGCTTGGGATCCAAATAGAGTTTTTTATATTTGCTCTGTCATCTTTCCCCTTATTGAGAGTCTTCTTAACTCCTCTTTCTCTCTTATCTTATCTCTGTATTCCACTAGTTGTTCCTGTCAATTCTACCTTCTAAATACATCTCATGTTGCATCCCTCCCCCTCCATCCCTGCTGCTTCTTCAGTATCCTATGGCATGAAAAAAGCTTGGCGCAGCAGAGGAACAGGAGTGGTTTTCACTGGCTTCCCTTTGGTTTACATGCTGAAATGACCTAATTCATGAGGTATACATGTCCCAAACATTCCACATTCCTCATGTTTCTTTACCTTCACATCTGCTATTTCCTCAATCTGGAATCCTCCTACCCCGTCTCTCCTGTGAGCTCCTTCCAGACCTAGGCGTCCATCTTCATCACCTGGCATAAAGCTTCTCACATAGTAAATGCTAAATAACTTTGAATTTAAAGTAGGGGTACCTGGGTGGCTCAGTCAGTTAAGTGTTTTTTGATTTTGGCTCAGGGCATGGTTTGCAGTTTATGAGTTTGAGCCCCACTTTGGGCTCGGTGCTGACAGTGCAGAGCTTGCTTGGGATTCGCTCTCTCTTCCTCTTTCTGCCCCTCCTGTTCTCTCTCCCTCAAAAATAAATAAATGGAACTTTAAAATAAACAAATAAAGTCACATTTCAAATGCAAAAGTGAAGTTGGTTGGGGTGTCTGCCCATTCCATAACTATCCTATGTTCTAGTCTCAGCTCTTGCAAGATTTAGTTGAAGCCTTTTATAAATTGTATACATTTACACTTAAGGCATAATCACCATTGTTATTAGAAAAAGAGATTGATGGGTTTCCTTAAAAAGGACTGTATCAGAGAGGATTAAAACCAGAGTACATATGTCCTATATTCTTTAGGTGCTAGGGATAAATATTCTTCTCCAGCCTTATCCATAGTGCCACAGTCTTTTAGAGCTAGAAAAGGTACATAGGTTGTGAAGACTGTTGGAAGTTGTAGAAATCTTTGAGATTTTTTTGAAGTATTCAGCGAACAATGCAATTCCAACATAGGTACAAAGCCCTTCTTTAATTAAAATGGCAAAATTCACATTGAAAATTGAAAATTATGCCATCAAACTAATGCAAAGCAAGTAGGTAGTGAATTCTGTTGAGTATTGGAAATAAACTTCTGATTCAGAGCACCAGTATAAGAAAATAATAACTGATCCATTTTGTTTATTCATGAATTTGCAAAATTGGGCATTGGCAAAGCAGTTATGGTATTGATTTCTGTACGATAAACAGAAATCAGTACCATAACTGCTATTTGTTGAGTACTTACTACATGTTTTATGTAGCTGTAGATCCTTTAGAGTCATATGGTCTGACATTAAATCTGCCCTTTTAAAACTTAAAGTGTTATAGGTCACATAAGATGTGATACATGAAATAGAGAACAATAGATACTGGTATGCAAAATAGTATACTCTGAAATATTTGAGTGTGAAACTGACATTTACATATTGAATTATATTTTCACACTGATTTCCATTTTGCGGAGGCAGCATGGTTTCCTAGAAAAACATACAAGACTTGGAATTAGAAGTCTAAATTCTGGTCCTGACACTAATTATCCATGTGACTTAGGGGCACATCACTGTCCCTTCTTTGGACTTGAGTCTTCACATTGGTGAAAGGGACGTTAGACAAGCTAGTTGAGCTTTTCTTCTTAGTCTATAAATGGCATCTTTATGAAATATTCACAGTGACACAGATGGGATTTTAGAGAAGCCTTGACAATCAACTGGGCTAGAAGAAATCGCATGCTCTGTCCCTCATGAGCCCAGTCTTGTTTAGTGTATTTAGAAGTCTATTTATTAAACACTGTCATCACTAGACAGACTCCTTTGTCCCATTGGTGGTTCTGTGTCTCCTTCCACATTACACCAGGAATAGAAGTATGCTTCACACACTGCTTAAAGTTCCAAGGTACAGCACAGTGCAAAAGAAACCGCACCTCCGAAGCACCTCATTCCTAGCAACATCGGCCTATTCAATTAGAGGTGGCAAAGGCTGGCCTGGCTCCAAAGGAAGACTGTCAATTCCTCTCTTTTTCTGTGTCCACGCTCGGCGGGATGCTTCCTCACGCCCACCTCTCTCCCCCTTGCTGTGACTTTGGTTTCCGCCAGATGTCACACCGCTGCTTGTCACCGCCCAGACTCTCGTCGCTGATTTTGTTGTTTCAGTGTATTTATCACAACTGTTCTCTTTAGCTGTAAAATTTATGGAATTTCACACTCTTCGTAATCACTACAGTGTTTCTTTTTCATGAGAGAGGGAATATACAAGGAGTTGTATGCACAAGAGTTGGAGGGAGGGAAATGCATCACCTAACTTGAGGAAAGTTTGTGTGTGTTTACCGTGTACACCCCCCCACTCTCAAATGTACAAAGTGAAACAGCTCAGTTCTGCCTGACTCAGGTACTTAGGAAGTCCATTTCAGTCCCAGGCAGAAATGTATAAGAGATTTGCTCATTGGCTAATTTCTTGGCTTAAATTTTATCCCTTTTCACAACCAAAAAAAAGAGGGATGATTTGATTGGCTCTTTGTGGGACATCTTGATCTTAATTATCTGGTCAGATCTGTTAATAATGTGGTCAGATCCTAAAAGAGATGGTGGTGGTGATGATGATAATAACTAATTTGTATTACTGTTATTAACAGGCATTTGCATTGAGCACTTTACATTTATTTAAACCTTCCTAATATATAACCCTAATAATGGATGCTGTTATTATCCCCATTGTATAGTGAAGAAATTTTAAAATGACTGAAAGCACTCTACTCTGTTTATTTTTATTTTTTATTAAGTTTTTTTTAACACTTATTTATCCTTGAGAGACAGAGCATGAGCAAGGGAGTGTAGAGAGAGGGGGAGACACAGAATCTGAAGCAGGCTCCAGGCTCCTTGCTGTCAGCCCAGAGCCTGACGCAGGGCTTGAACTCATGAACTGCAAGATCATGACTGAGCCAAAGTAGGCCGCTTAACCGACTGAGCCACCCAGGCACCCCTATTTATTTATTTTTAAAGTTCATTCATTTTAAGAGAGAGAGAGAGAGCATAAGCAGGGCAACAGCAGAGAGAGTGAGAGAGAATCTCAAGCAGGCTCCATACTACCAGCACAGAGCCTGACGTGGGGCTGGCTCAATCCCATAACCCATGATCATGACTTGAGCTGAAGTCTAGAGTTGGATGCTTAACCAACTGAGCTACCCAGACACTCCTAATGCTCTCCACTTTAAAATAAACTTATATCAGGGTGCCTGGGTGGCTCAGTCAAGCATCTGACTTTGGCTCAGGTCATGATCTCATGGTTCGTGGGTTCAAGCCCTACATCAGGCTCTGTGCTAACAGTTTGGAGCCTGTAGCCTGCCTAGGATTCTGTGCCTTCCTTGCTTTCTGCCCCTCCCCTGCTCGGATTCTCATTCTCTCTCTCTCTCTCTCTCTCTCTCTCTCTCTCTCTCTCTCTCTCCCTGTCTCTGTCTCAAAAGTAAATAAACATTAAAAAAAAAAAAAAGCTTGTATGATGTTCTTTCTAAGGGAGGAAAAGATAACCACATTTGTGTGGTGGTGTTTTTTTTTTTTTCCCACTTGTAAAAAGAGGCAAAATTTTGGTGGTACCTTTTTTTAGAAACTAAAATTCATTTTGAGTTCCCTGGATAGTTCACATAAAATTTTTTCTTTGTCTATCAGTTAGATACAACTTTAAAACTAAAGTATTTTGGTATTTGTACTGTAAACCATTGATGGTGATCCTCAAGGCTGTTATTGGGCAGGGAATGTATCATCTAAATATTTGGATCTTTTGTTGATCATCTGGATGTTTAGTTCAAAATTGTATATAATATTCAGTCCTAGACTTTGTTGTGAAGGATGCCAGTTCCTTGCCTTGGGGACCTCATAACTTTGTTTTATTACCTCGATTTGCCATCTAAATAATTAGAATAGTGGAGACAACCAAAGACTAGATTATATCATGCACAGGGCAGTGATTACTTTGTAGAGGATAGAGGTTTCCTGGCAGATCTGTCATGATTGATTAATGTTCCCATTTCCCTGGAATAATTAGCAGATTCTCACATGTAATGCTGCTCATGGGATAGAAGGGAATTGATGAAAAAGTAGCTAGAAAATGAGGCTTGGCTTTCAAGTGGACATATCTATAGTGGCAGAAACAACATGAAAGTACTTAATAAATTAGTAAATGGTACTTACTCTCCAAGACTGGCTGTAGGGTTTGTTTTTGTTTTTTTCAGGCTTGCAGAAAATCTATATATATCTATGACTTCAGGCTTGTGTCAGTCTCAAGATAGGTGAGGGTAGGTTGAACGTGAAGCGGATATGCTCTAAGTGAAGTTGCTTATGAATGTCTTTGGACAGTGAATACAATCACGTTGGTCCCCTGAAAGAGTCTGGGAAGGGGAAAGGAGGAAACTGTCATTAACTGCATTTCTTTGTGTCAGGCAGTGTGCTAGGCACTTTTCATGAACATTCCTCCATGTCCTTTATGAAGACTTATATGCAGAATTGTATTTCAGTGCTTAGGAGTAGGTGGGCTTCTCCTGAGTACTTGCCATGTCTGTCTCATAGGCACCGTGAACTTCATAGATGATTGTGTTTCTCTAGTAATAATTCTAGTATTTATTGATCCTTTAGTATGTTTTAGGCACTGTGCTTATTGTTTATATGCATTATCTCTTTGAATCTTCACTGTAGCCCTTTTGTGTAGGTATTAGCCTATGTCTTTTTTTTTAATAATTTTTTTAATGTTTTATTTTTGAGCGAGAGAGAGAGACGGCGTGAGCAAGGGAGGGTCAGAGCGAGAGGGAGACACAGAATCTGAAGACAGGCTCTAGGCTGTGAACTAGCTGTCAGTACAGAGCCCAACGCGGGGCTTGAACCCACCAACCGTGAGATCATGAGCTGAGCCGAAATCGAGTGCTTTACTGACTGAGCCACCCAGGCACCACTTAGCCCATATTTTCAGTAAGAACACTACAATTCAAAGAAGTTAAGTGACTAACTTTTCTAAAGCCACACATTGATAAGACAGTGAGGTTTTGAACTGTACAGTTTACCAAAGCTATTTCTTTTAAGTTTTTATTTAAATTCTGATTAGTTATCATATATGATAAAATTAGTTTCAGGTGTAGAATTTAGTGACTCATCACTTACATATAACACCCAGTGCTCATCCCAACAAGTGCCCTCCTTAATACCCATCACCCATTTAGCCCATCCCCCACCCTTTCCCTCCATGAACCTTCAGTTTGTTCTCTATAGTTAAGAATCTCTTAGGCTTTCTTCCCTCTTTCTTTTTTTCCCCTTCCCCTATGCTTTCTTAAACTCCACATATGAGTGAAATCATATCATATTTGTCTTTCTCTGACTTATTTCACTTAAGCATAATACAGTCTAGCTCCATCCACATCGTTGCAAATGACAAGATTTTGTTTTTTGTTAGCTGAGTAATATTCCATCATATGTATGTGTACACACACACTACATCCTCTTTATCTATTCATCAGTTCTTTTTTTAATGTTTGTTTATTTTTGAGAGAGAGAGGGCAGGGGAGGAGGAGAGACAGACAGACAGACACAGAATCTGAAGCAGGCTCCAGGCTCTGAGCTGTCAGCACAGAGCATGATGGGGGGCTCAAACCCATGAACTGTGAGATCATGACCTGAGCCAAAGTTGAAGCTTAACTGACTGAGCCACCCAGGCACCCCATATCCATTCATCAGTTTGAACATTTGGGCTCTTTCCACAGTTTGGCTATTATTGATAATTCTGCTATAAACACATCAGGATGTGTGTGCGTTTTTGAATCTGTATATTTTTGTATCCTTTGGGTAAATACCTAGTAGTGCAAATGCTGGGTCATAGGGTAGTTCTCTTTCTCTCTTTCTTTCTTAAATTAACATTTGTTTATTTTTGAGAGACAGAGAGCATGAATAGGGGAGGGGCAGAAAGAAAGGGGGACACAGAATCTGAAGCAGGCTCCAGGCTCTGAGCTGTTACCACAGAACCGGCTCGAACCCATGAACTCTGAGATCATGACCTGAGTCAAAGGCGGAGGCTTAACCAACTGAACCACCCAGGCGCCCCAAGGGTAGTTCTGTTTTTAACTTTTGAGGAACCTCCATACTGTTTTCCGGAGTGGTTGCACCAGTTTGTATTCCTACCAACACTGTAAGAGGGGTCCCTTTTCTCAACATCCTGGCCAACATCAATTGTTTCCTGTGTTGTTAATTTTAGCCATTCTGATAGGTGTGAGGTGTTATCTCATTATGGTTTTGATTTGTATTTTTTTGATAACGGGTGATGTTGAGCATCTTTTCATGTGTCTGTTGGCCGTCTGTATGTTGGAGAATATATTTGCAAGTGAAATACCTGTTAAACGGTTAGTATCCAAAATCTATAAAGAACTTATCAAACTCAACACCCCAAAAAATAAATAATCCATTTAAGAAATGGGCAGAAGACATGAACAGAATTTTTCCAGACATTTCTTCCTAAGATACTTATTTATGCTGTTATTCTCCCCTTTGTTCAATTCTGATGCCTAACCTGTATCCCAAATTTTCCTTTACTTAGCACCCTATGTCTGAAGGGTGTAAGAGGGATTCCTGGGTGGCTCTGTTGAGCGTCCGACTTTGGCTCATATCATGATCTCACAGTTCTTGAGTTTGAGCCCCATATCAGTCTCACTGCAGTCAGTGTGGAGCCCATTTCAGATCTTCTGTCCCCCACTCTCTCTACCCCTCCCCTGCTGTGCTCTCTCAAAAATAAACATTAAGAAATATAAGAAAAGGGAGTAGCAAGAGAAGGGCCCAGGAGTCTAGCAAAAAGCAACAATGTATGTGCATTCAGAGAGATGCTGACAGCTGATTTAAACTTGAGTGGATTCTTGGGAGTAGGACCTATCACTTTCTGATATTTGTTTAGTCATTTTCATCTCCTTGTCATACCAGACATTAGTCACATCTAAATTAAAACATATAATGCTTTCGGGTATGATTATTACTCATTCAGCAAATATTTATTGAGCATATATTATATGCTATAGATCATTGACCAAACCAGACATAATCCTTCCTTCGTGGAGCTTATAATTGGGATAAATATTTGGATAGGTGGGCTGTAAGCTTACACATAAGTATTTTTCTAAGCATACCACCAGCAGTCACACATGTGTATGCTGTCAGAATAGCACGAAATTGATGGGCTTAGAACTGGTCTCATTTCAGGAAAACAGTAAGGAATCAAGAATATGAGGGACAGTAACAGTCAAGAAATTCATAACTATGGCTTTGTCACTTGAACACCATGATTCTTAGAGGGGCAAGAGTGGCAGTACAGAAGACTTTATTTGAAACTTTAAAGCACCAGTATGAGGGTCACCTGGGTGGCTCAGTTGGTTAAGCTTCCAATTCTTGGTTTCAACACAGGTCATGATGTCACAGTTCATGGGTTTGAGCTCCGTGTAGGGCTCTGTGCTCAGAGCAGATGGCGTGCTTGGTATTCTCTCTCCCTTTCTCTCTATCTCTGTCCCCTCCCTCTCCCCCACTTGTTCTCTCCCTCCTCTCTCTCTCTCTCTCTCCCTCTCTCTCTCAAAATATATAAATAAATAAACTTAAAAAAGAAAACAAAACTAGTGTGAGCCAGAGATCTTTGATGGAGTATTGTCAGAAGACTTTCAGAAACTGCAAGTTGTTACACAGATGTATTGATTTAATTAGTCTAGCTAACACCATTTATTTATGCTTTCTCACACTTGCAAAAGTTGGTAATTCGAAGTCACACAATAATTTGTGAGTTATCTTCTCTACCACGTGTTGTGGCTTCTGAATACCAACTTTGATGAGTGTCTGTATCAGATGCTTAAGCATAAATAAATGATATTATATAGACCAATTAAGCAATACCATTTGCTTTTGAAGTTCTCTTGACATAGTTTCATGTAAAATCTTTTGGTGGTGGCTTTTAAAATCACATTGTTTTAAACACAGTGTAATCTCATAGTATGGGCAAGATCCTCATTAGAGGCAGAACATCTAGGTTCTGTTGCTTAGACCTCTTTCGGTATCTGAGTGGATCCTTAATTTGCCATTACAGCTTGATAAAATTGTTCTGGTTAACCATACAATGGGTGTTTTCGCTGATGAACAAAGAATGGTAGAGTTATCCTCTTAGCAAAAAGGTGAACTCTTCTTGGATTGGTAAGAGACTATATTGTGAAATGTCTTAGGGGAGGAAAACCAGTTCGAATTCCTTGCCATCTCTGTTTCCTCTTTCCCCCATTCTTCTCTCTGTTTCCTCTTTATTATTCTAATTTTAACCGTAAGAACACGAAGGTATTCTATGTCTGCCTGATTTTACAGTACGGTTTTCACACTTAAAAATAATTTTATCAGAAAAAAAATCTGTTAGATACATATTTTTTATCTTTAGCTAATTTAACAGTTTTGTTGTTTAAAGTGGCAAGCTATCGAAAGGAGACTGGGGTATAGCTGATATACTAGGAAATGTTGGTAAAATCTTTTCTTCCAGAGTTTGGGATGCCTCACCTCTATTATTTTTTCTCACCATACTCCCTAGAAGATAGAAAAGGGAAGGATTAATTGACCCAGTTTTACACATAAGGAAACAGAAACTCATAGGGGTTAAGTGTCTTGTCTAAGGTCAGACTTACTAAGAACGTAGTTGCAGAGTGTGGCAGAGAGTTGCAGAGCCTGACAGAGGGTAGCACACTACCCACTGGGAAATGTGACAAGCAGGTAATTATTTTCTCAGAAAACTTGACTACTACTGGTCAGTTCTTACTCCTCTCAGACTGTCCCCCATCCACCCAAGGCAGAAACTTGTTTGCAGGTTAGGGCTACACTGTAATCTTGAAGAAATGTTACTCAGGACAACTGGCTTGGAATTCTAAGGTAGTATATAATGTTTTCATGTGTTCTTCTAAGATGGGTTTCTTCAAGCTTCCCAAGTGCCCATGTTAAATCATTGTTCAAAGAATATAAAGTGTCACATTTAGGACCACTAGCTGTTATTACTATATATAGTATAGTTTTATTATATATATAGTATATATATAGTAGTTTTTTTTATATAGTAGTTTTATTACTTTAAAAGGGTGCATAAATGTACTCAGTTTAATTTAATGTGTATTTAATTGATATGTAAGTTTAAGGATGCACACATAGCCTTGAGCAAGGCCTGCTCACTACCCACTGAGGCAAATGCAAGGTGGGAAATACATTTTGCAGAGAAAAAGGAAGTCATGTAAAATGGGAGTCTCACCACTGATGCCTAGGGCCATACACAGGCTGGATTTAACATGGTATGTGGCCCAGCTGGTATAGAAAAAAATAATCATCCATTTGGAGATGAGGGGCAAGGCCAACTTAGTAAAGGTTCTTTGTAGAAACTTGCATGTTTAGATTTCCTGGTAATACAAAGAAAGAATACCTGTGAATTACTTTTTATATGTCTCATTGATAAAAATTACTTTCTAGTTACCTTAGGAGAACCTTGTTATATAAGAAAAATGTTAGGCATTTCACCTAAATCTACAGTTCTTTTAGTGTGCTATGTTTCCACAGTTCTTCTAGAGCATTTATGGACTTCCATTATTACCTTCTCCATTAAAGTTTAGTGATTTGAGGGGTGCCTGGCTGGCTCAGTCAGTGAAGCATGCAAGCCCCATGATGGGGGTGGAGCCTACTTAAAATAAAAAAAATTCTTTTTAATGTTTAGTGATTTGACTTAAATTTTTGAGACCTACTATCCTTCTGCACCCACAAGTTGTTTTTTTAATACTGTGGCATATGATCTACCACATGAAATTTTGGTCCAGGTGCCCAGATGGAACCTGTGTATTTTGGAAGATGTGGTTGGAACTGCCACTTTCTTTAGTCTGTAGCCTGACAGTCTCAGAACTGTGTTTTTTGGTTTCAGCAGTTAGGAAAGATGTAAGAGCACCTATGCTTTGCTTTTATAACAGGTTCTTGTCCACAGGCTTTACGAAGAAAGCAGCTTTTTTGAATACTTATAAGTGCTCCCAGTGCCCTTCCATTCAGACAAGCTGGCTTCCCTTTACCTCTTACCATACTCTCAGGCCTTTAGATTTCTCTCAATTTTTACTTTCATCATGATTTACTTAGCTGCTGTTATTTTCTTATTAATCAAGAATTGGAATGATCACATTTGTCATGGAAAGAGACGGTGCTGCAGCTTTGACCATGTCTGTCTCCATGTCTTTGCAGACCCCGTATCATGTCAACCTCCTCCTGGCTGGCTATGATGAGCATGAGGGGCCAGCGCTCTACTATATGGACTACCTGGCAGCTCTGGCCAAGGCCCCTTTTGCAGCCCATGGCTATGGTGCCTTCCTGACTCTCAGTATCCTGGATCGATACTACACTCCAAGTAAGTTCTAGCACTCTAGGTAGGGAATAGAGTCCCGTCCTGAGCTGCCTTCTGGTTTTGTACACTACTCCTGGAGTTGGGTGGCCAGGGCTTGAATAGAGGATGGATCCTAGGAAGCACACCCAGGTACCTTCTGGAAGCTGCTCTCCCCTCCAGGTCAGTAGGGTTCTTGAAAAGCTAATAGAAGTCCTCTTTTACCAGACAAAAGGAGATAATTGCATATGCCCAAGCTGGGTTTTGTTTTGTTTAAAAGGGTGCTGCAGAAGTGAGTAAAACTATAATTTTTCAGGTACAAAGTTCAGTTTTTTAATTCATTTTGCCCAGCTTAGATGCTTATTCGCATTTCAGCTATAAAGAATGAGCAAATAAACCAAGTGGTTTGTACATGTAAATTTTGAGCTGGGGTGGATGAACAGGTCTCCAGCATGACAACTAAGGGTTTCTTTGCTTAAGCATCAAAGCTTTTAAGACCACAAGCCTTGGCCCTTCCCTTGGTTCTTATCACCTAATGGCTGCCCCTCCTGTAGGAAAGAGGTGGCTCTCTGCTTGTCAATAATCTGTTTGTTAGCTTGGTAAAGCTTCCAGCACGGACATGCTTTTGTCCTCAATTCTGTCTTCCAACTCCAATCCCAACCTTGACTTTAGCCAATGTGAGCAGTAGGCACTTGGGATTGTTCACTTTTACAGGCTGTAGATGCAGCACAGATAGCCATTTCTCTCCTTAAATTCCATTCTTCCCTATCATTGCAGTAAAAATATGGCTTCTTTACTCTTTTTTTGGTGCTGTCCTCTCACTCAACCTTAGCCATGCCAGAGCTCCAGGCCACATCCTGAAAAGCATTAGCATGGCCTCCTCGTGACGGTTTCTTGATTTGGCATCTGTCAGTAATACAGCTGACTTGCCCACCAAAATCACCACTCACCACCCCTGAAGCCTCACTGCATATGTCATCCCAGTTTGCCATGCCTGTGGACAGTCGCTTTGGTTCCTATTTTATGAGAGTCGCAGCCCTATCCCATGAATTCTCTTTCCATTGTTAAACTGAGACCCAGCTGGGAAAGTGAGGCTAAAACTCTGGCCCTATCCTCCCTTACCCTGATTTGCAGCTGGCTAGGGCAGATGGAACTTATTTAAGCCCTAGTCTAAAAGGGTGGGGTGGGTAGGGGTGAGGGGGATGGGCTATAAAAAAGAGGCAAGCCGCTGGACTTCTCTAGAGGCAGGCCCTGGCCATGGGAGGCAGAATTCCGTCATGCTTACCCTTCGGTGTAGCAAATCAATTCGCAATGGCTTCTAGCTGCCAGAGCACTGGGTCTGGGGCACCCTCTACTGCATATGGAATAAGTTTGTTGCAAGCTAGAAGGCTAGGCATTTTTTTTGCCTTTTCTGTTTGTGTAGCATACTGACCTGAAGAAGGTTGAAACTTAAAAGTAGTGGCAGAGTTGGACTTAATGGCAACACCTTGAATATGTGACTCTGTGTTCTCTTTCAGCTATCTCTCGTGAGAGGGCAGTGGAGCTTCTTAGGAAGTGTCTAGAGGAGGTGAGTGGCTCCCACAGGGTCCTTAAAGGAGTGTTTATCTCTGTTTGCCAATATTGTTTCATTCCTTGGTTGCTTTTTTTTTTCCTGATCTTTGCCAGAAACTGTATTAAATACACACTAACCAGATGTGAAGTTGCTACCAGGGATAGAGTTTGGTGGGTAACAAACTCTTATGGGTTACCTTCTTATCAATGTCAGTTTTATAATTTAGTTACCTTTTTTGGGGGGCTCATCCAGTCTAGTGATTTTTAGAATTTGGCATGTATAAGAATTATCTTGGGATCTGGTTTATTGGTTGGTTGGTTGGTTTTTAAGCAGATTCATGGCTACCCTACTCCTGCCCCCCCCCCCCCATTCTGATTCAGTTGTCCTGGTGTAGAGTCTGAGTATTTAATTAGCAGTCCCAGGTGCTTTTGCTGTAGGCGGTAACTGGGTCATACTTTTAAGACCTACCGTCGAGGCGCCTGGGTGGCTCAGTCGGTTAAACATGCAACTTCAGCTCAGGTTGTGATCTCACCGTTCGTGCGTTCGGGCCCTGTGTTGGACCCTGTGCTGACAGCTCAGAGCCTGGAGCCTGCCTCGGATTCTATGTCTCCCTCCTTCTCTGCCCCTTCCCTGCTCATGTTGTGTGTCTGTCTGTCTGTCTCTCTCTCTCAAAAATAAATCATAAATGTTAAGAAAAAAAACTACCACCTTAGACTTTATACTTGATGTATTTGTGCCACCTGGGGTTGCCATACTGTCTGCTCTTTTTTTTAAAAAATGTTTTTTAATGTTTATTTTTGAGACAGAGCACTGGCATACCATATGCTTTGAGACTTTATTCACTGTGGACCCTAAACACAATCATTTTAGAAACCTGCATTTCTTGTCACCTTTTCTTGATTTTTGGAGTTTTTTTTTTGGACATAGGAGTCATCAGCCAGAGGGGACTCTGGAAATAGAATGGGTTGCTGATGCCCAGTTCTCAGCTGTGAAGGAAATGGGAAATATCACAGGAGGGAGGGCTTAGGCCTGGGGAGATGGGGAGGTGGACATTTCTGGGATATGCTCCTTTGGGAGCAAGTAGAGAGCTTTGTACCTTCTCTCTGGAGACTAAGTGAGGTGTTCAGGAAGGGTGGCCACAGAAGCCAAGATTTCCTCCAGCTGTGTTCCTCCATAATCTCCAGCCAGGTTAGTGGGGCCGCCTGCTTCCATGCACAGCAGAGCACGACTTGTTTGGAACAGCCTCTCAAGCAGAGTCTTAATGACAGTGCAGAGATGTTATTTTAACCACAGGTCAGATTGGATTGCAGGAGTTGTTCCAAGAGCAGTCCTGCCAGCACCCTTCCACCATTCCTATGGCCACACACACACACACACACACACACACACACACACGTCAGTCCTTATAATGTCAGTGGGTGGGGCTGTGATGACTGGATTAAATTCTTGGGACACAGGAGAACATTGCTTTGGTCCAAAGCTTACTCTAGGGCAGTCACTCCTTTGTTGGCTGATTACCTTGAGACATTTTTAAAAGAAGTCTGTGTTTACCAGACTCATGGGTAGCAGACTATGGGGACTAGAGCTTTGGATTTTCTTACTCTTTGATCAGCTGACTGACCGGAGACCGGCTCCCAGCTGCATCTCCCGGTTCTCCCTCACTGCCTTCCAGCCTCCAGCTACAGTTTGGCATTTCTTCAGTGTCTGAGTACTGACTGCCCCCAGTAGAATATAAGTGCCACAAAAGCAAGGATTTTTTTATCTGCTTGTATGTCCAGTGCCTCAAAGAGAGCCTGGCCTATAGTTAGTGCTCAATAAATATTTTTTGACTGATTTTTCTTCATCTCTCTCTGCAGCTCCAGAAACGCTTCATCCTGAATCTGCCAACCTTCAGTGTTCGAATCATTGACAAAAATGGCATCCATGACTTGGACAACATTTCCTTCCCTAAGCAGGGGTCCTAACCTCATGCCCTCCCTCCAGCTTGCCAGGGAACTTTTTTTGACCGGCTCCTTCATCTTTTTCTACTCTTTCGACGTGCATCCTTGATAGATGGTTAATTCAGAATAAAGCTGAATCTGGATAAATTGAGCCTCTCTGGTTTGAGTCTCCATTTACCTATCATCACCTCAGGACAGAAACAGAGAAAGGATTGTCTGCATTGGACTTTTTGCCAGGACTGCCTTTTCTTCTGCCCCTTTCCCTTCATTAATGCTCTCATAGCCCTTTCTTTAGCTGACAGCCCCACATTGTGTTTACTGCCCAGCTGCCTTTCCGTCCAGCTTCTTTCATATATCTTGCTTGCTAATGTATCATTTCCCTAAAGCAGTGGTTCTTTTTGCCCCTCAGCTTAACATTGTAAAAATTAGTTTGAGGGGTGACTGGGTGGCTCAGTTGGTTGAGTGTCTGACTTCAGCTTAGGTCTGATCTCACTGTTTGTGGGTTCAAGCCCCACATCAAGCTCTTTGCTGACAGCTCAGAACCTGGAGCCTGTTTCAGATTCTGTGTCTCCCTCTGTCTCTGATCCTCCCCTGCTCACACACTGTCTCTCTCTTTTAAAAATAAACATTAAAAAATAAAAATTATTTTGAATAGGTAATACATACACTTAGTACAAACTGCAAAGACACATGGTAAAAATTCTTTCTCCTGGGACGCCTGGGTGCCTCAGTCGGTTAAGCGTCTGGCTTTGGCTCAGGTCATGATCTCAAAGTTTGTGGGTTCGAGCCCTGCGTCAGGCTCTGTGCGGACAGCTCAGAGCCTGGAGCCTGTTTCAGATTCTCTGTCTCCCTCTCTCTCTGACGCTCCCCTGCTTGCGATGTCTGTGTCTCTCAAAAATAAATAAAAAACATAAAAAATATATTTTTAAAAACCAATCTTTCTCTTGCCCTTGTAATTTGATCACCTGCTTCCCTTCCCAGAGGAAACTTCAGCTGCTAATTTCTTACCTACCCTTTTAGAAGTGGTTCCTGTATACAGCACGCACACAGATGCATGCACGCATACACACACATGTCCCCTCCTGAAAGTATTTGTAAATGTTCTGCGTGTTGCTTTTTTAAAAATTTACATTTACTGGAGATTGTTCTATATCAGTATACATATACCTATTTTATTCTAGTTGACAGTTGGGCAATATTCTATTAAATTGATGTATGATAGGTCATTAACCAGATATCTGTATTACTTCCTAATCTAGATTTTAGGGAATGAATAATGTAAATGGTTTTTGATTAGTGCCATTGAAAACAGTGGTTCTTAACTGGATTTATGTATCAGAATAACCCCGGGGAGTGTTCTTTTTTACATGTGATTAGGCTGCACTCACTCCCGGATTCTAAGTAGGGTTTGGGGCCTAGACATTGAAATATTTTTTAAAGCTTCCTAAGTAATTCTTATCTTCAACCATGACAGAACCGTTAGATGGAGGTTTTTTAGAGCGTGATCCTCAAGCTTCAGCATGAATCCCAATCTCCTGGAGGGCTTGCTGAACCACAGCTTGCCGGGTCCTACCCCTGTAGCTTCTGTGTGTTTGGGGTGTGGCCTGAGAGTCTGCATCCTAACATTTCCAGTTGATGCTGCTGCTGGTCCAGGAAACACCCTTGGTCTTTTGTTTGCTTGTTTTAATGTTTCATTTATTTTTGAGAGAGAGAAAGAGAGTGCAACTAGGGGAGGGGCAGAGAGAGAGGGAGACAATCTGAAGCAGGCTCCAGGCTCTGAGCTTGAATTCACAAACCAGGATATGACCTGAGCCAGTTGGATGCTAAACAGCTGAGCCACCCAGGCTTCCTTGAACCACATTTGGACTTGAACTAAGATAAGCCCTACTTTATCCAGTTCTGTGCTAGCCTTAATACCATATACAGGTAAGTTTTTTGTTTGTCTGAAGTAAAATACCATCTCTCTAAGATTCTGTCTACAGTTAAGAACCTTTGTACTAACTGTACTTTGTTAACATCAGATTAGAATGTCATATACTTTTTGAGACACCAGTGGTAGATGTTTTATACCATAAGAAATTTAATCATTGGGTAAATGGGGGAAAAGAGATGATTCGTGTCACCACAGCTGGTTCAACCTCTACGACCACTATGAACATGCGGAGGTTTGGGCTTTGGCTGGATTCCTGAGCCTTTTTCTAAGACATCTAAAGCTTCACAGGTGATTCTGATGCTTGCCCCAGTTGAGTATCTATACTAAAATTTAGGCAGTCCTGGTTCATGGTTCCCATCTGTGAAATGGTCAGAATTGTACGTATTCCAATGGGGGATAGTTTGGAGGATTCCATGAGGTAATGTGAAGCATTTTGAACAGGGCCTGGTATGAAGTATATAATCATTGTTATACTGCATCCATGCCTCACCAGGAATAAACTTGTTACTCTGTATCCAGGCCTCACCAGGAAAGAAATGATTCTCTGCCTTTGAATGTTCCCTGGGGCAACCTGGGTAAACCCACCAGCCCACCCTAACTCCCTGTCTCTTCTCCAATTCTGAATCTCTTTCCTGAGCTCCAGATTAACTTATTCCTAAGCATCTCACCCTCCAGTGTCAGATGCTCTACCAACTGAGCCAGCCAGGCGCCCTGGCATCATGCGTTTTTAATAAACTTAATTTAGGATAAATTTGGTTTTACAGAAAAGTTGGACAAGATAATACAACGTTTCCTTACACCTCTCCCCTGGTTGCCCCTTAGGTTAACATCTTACATAGCCACTGTGCGCTTGTCAAAAACTAAGACACCCGATATTGCTTGATAACATTAGTATTAACTCCAACTTTTATTCAGATTTTTTCTTTTTTTTTTATTTAAGTAGCTTATTACCAAGTTGGTTTCCATATAACACCCAGTGCTCTTCCCCACAAGTGCCCCCCTCCACGACCATCACCCCCTTACCCTTCCCCCCTCCCTCCTCAGCCCTAAGTTTGTTCTCGGCATTCAAAAGTCTTTACCTGTTTGCCCATGAATGTCCTTTTTCTGGAATACAGTCCAGGATACCACATTGCACTTAGCTAGGCACCATTTTTTGGTGCCTTCTTTTTCTCTTTCCTTCACATAGTCACTAAGTTGTAGCAGTTTTATTTCTAAAATCTTTTAGTAAAACTCTATCCCAAGTATCTGGTTTATCCTTCATCTTCTTTCCTGGTTCTTTTAACAGCCTCCTACCTTCTCTACTTTTAATCTCTTTCTAGTTCTTTCTTTGTACTCTACAAGTTTGACCATACCCCTTTTCACTTAAAACTTTGAGGGCTTTCCACTGTTTCTAGAATAAAACCCAGTTCTTCAGTTTGACACGTGAGGGATTTCATAATCCTCTCCCACACTAGCTCCCCAGTCTCTTTCATACTTCATAAAGCCCATGATCCAACTGAATTTCTATGGCCTCAGCATACGTGTATGACTTCACACATGTATATACCTACTGGAGGGGTAAGCATTGCTTCATGAAACCTTTCTTACGGATAATGTGTATGTGTGTGATTGAGTAATGCAATACGCTGTTCCCTCATTTGTTTCCTTCTACCAGACTTAATTTTTTTTAATGCCAGCTGTCTCCCTCTAACTTGATTTCCTGCCGTTGAAACACTGGGAATTCACTGTTTAACACTAGTGCCCAAACTGCTCAGATTGGTCTTCCAATTGGTTCCCATCTGCTCTCAGGTGATTAATACACAGAAAACACTCTATTCCGTTGAGGGGGAGAGGAGATAGGTGGGAGAAGAAAACAGCTGGTTTGCCTCAGGATAGGGAAGCTGAGCCCTGACTAGCGAAGAGTTTGGGGCAACGGACCAGGAACCTCTGAGCGGTGGAGAGGAGGGTGCATGAGGAATGGCTTCCCAGCTCAGCCACAATGGCTGAGCCTGCTCTGCCTGAAGCCCAGAGTCCTTTCACTGCTTTCTGCCTGGCTCTTTGCCTGAAGCAGGCAAAAGGAGGATGTTCTCAGTATCCTAATTGTCTGCTGCTCACTTAGCTCCTGTGTGTGTTAGGAGTTTGTGTTTGGCAGGAGAAAGGCCTGCTGCACAGCCTCTCCTAACTTCATGAGGTTTGAAAGAGGGAAGGTGGCCGAAGGCTACTCTTACTCCTTCTGCAGCACCATGATCCTTTAAGAGAAATGAATATGGAGGCACTTAGGATGGCTCAGTTGAGCATCTGATTTTGGCTCATGTCGTGATCTCGTGGTTCTTTGGATCAAGCCCCTTATCAGGCTCACTGCTATCAGCGTGGAGCATGCTTCGGATCCTCTGTTTCCCTCTCTCTGTCCCTCCCCTGCTTGTGCTCTCTCAAAAAACATTTTTTTTAATGTTTAAAGAAATGAATATGACCTCAAAACACTGATGCTTACCTAATCTAAATACTCTGTTTAATTCACAGCTACTTGCATTGCAAAAAAGTCATGTAATCTGTATATGCTTTTTTAAATAATAATTTATTGTCAAATTGGTTTCCATATAACACCCAGTGCTTCTCCCCACAAGTGCCTCGCACCATGACCATCACCCCCTTCCCTGCCCCCCCCTCCCCCTTCAGCCCTCAGTTCATTTTCAGTATTCAATAGTTTCTCATGGTTTGTGTCCCTCACTCTCCCCAGCTCTCTTTCCCCCTTCCCCTCCCCATGGTCCTCTGTTAGGTTTGTCCTGTTAGACCTATGAGTGCAAACATATGGTATCTGTCCTTCTCTGCCTGACTTATTTCACTTAGCATGACACCCTCGAGGTCCATCCACTTTGCTACAAATGGCCATATTTCATTCTTCCTCATTGCCATGTAGTACTCCATTGTGTATATATACCACGTCTTCTTGATCCACTCATCAGGTATATACTTTTTCTTTAATCATCATCTACTTTTCCTTAGGGGTAAACCCAGTTTGTCAGGGGCTAAAACACAATTTGTTTTGCTGTGGAATAAACAACAAACAAAATTTAACTGGGAAGAATCAAATACTGAGACCTCATTAGAAGGTTCTTATGCCACTTATGTTCTCCACACTATACTCCTGCCTCTGCACTGTTACCATCTTGACCAAGGACAAGAGCCTTAGGGCCCAAAGGGCTGGAGAACCTACTTTTGCTCTACTCAGACCTGAGAACACCTCTGCAGAGGGCTTGTGGAGCCTTGGGAGTGCAGGGGTGGAGGAGACAGACCTGTATGAGCCTCTCTTACTTGCTGTGTGACCTTGTCAAGTTGCTCTGAGCTAGAATTTTCTTATCTCTAAAATAGGACTTGGTGAGGACTACATGGTTAACTGAGGGAAAGTTGTCCAGCACTGAACAGTTCATGATAAACTGGTTCCCTCCATGTTCACTTCAGAGATATTTACATCCTTTTATTGGTTTATTACCATGTGCTGAGCATTGTTTAAGTGCCAAATGTCTGTTATCTCATTTAATCCCCTTAACTTCCTGTAGTCTCAAGCAGCTTTAGTAGTTAAGTATCTCTTGCCAGGCCCAGGGCTTTGGTTAAAGCAGAGGATACATACTTCCAGCCTTTCCTCCATTCCTCCTTTCATATGGGTGGGATGAAGCAGTGAACCTTCTTGGGAAAAGAAATCACATCTGTGGCCCTTTCTCTAGGAGATGCTGCCTAGACTTTATGTTCCATTCACCTCTGCCAAACACTCAGCATCTTTCTCTGACCACACACCTGCAAAGAACTGGGGGAAGAGTTTTCCAGGCAAAAAGAACAGTGAATGCGATGACCCTGGGCACAAAACTAAGAGGTGATTGCAGGAGCAAAAAGGAAACTAGTGTGGCTAGAGCAAAGGGAATGATGAAGAGAATAGTTTAAGATAATGTTGGAGGCAGACTAAACCCAGGTCATTGCAGGGCTTAGTATGCAGGTGTACCAGTAAAAATAGTCCAGTTGAAAGATTACTTCAGTAGTCCTGAGGATGAGGGTAGTGGCAGAAGAGAGAGAGGAGGATGGACCTTCCGATGGATTGGGTGTAGGGAAAGAAATAGGACTCCTTTGTTTCCAGCTTGATCAGCCGAGTGGGGAGTGGTTACTGAGAGGGAAAGTGTGGAAGAGGTCAAGATTTGAGAACCTGAGTCACATGCTCCACTTTGGACATAATTTGAGATGCCTATTAGACAATCCAGTAGAGACATTAGACAGACATCCTGATATACATGCAAGCCTGAAGTTCAGGCAGAAGTCCCCTGGGAAGGCCAACAGAGGTCAAGTAGAGAGGGAGCCCGAGTTGGAACCATGAAGGTCAGAGAAAACCGGAAGTTGGAAGCCACAGAGAAGAGTGTTTCAAAAAAGAGAAAGTGGTTAGCTGTATCAAGTACTGCTAAGTCCAGAGAAAAAGGCCTTTGGATTCGACATTGTGGCTATTGATGACCCTGCTGAGTGGATTTCGAGAGACTGGTGGGGGTACAAGCCAGATTGAAGTGGGTTGAAGAGTGAATTGTGGGGAGGAAGTGGAGGTAGAGGTAGTGATCTTTCAAAAACTTTAACTGCAAGGGGAATAAATGGGGGAAAGATTTATGTTCTGTAAGGCAAGAGATCTAGAATGTGAGTGCTTTGGGGAGTGATGTAGTAGATGATTGTGTAAAGACTGATGGATGCAGGAAAGAAAAGATGCCTAGTGGATGAAATCCTCAAGATAGAGCCGAATTAGCCACACACACACACACACACACACACACACGCGCGCGCGCGCGCGCGCGCATAGTCACCAGCATTCATGCTGACACATACAGACCCACCACCAGTGGTCGCAGTAACATATCACACAGGCCTAACAGCCAGACTGACACATTTACACACAGGCCACCCAGTCATAGAAGTACACGTACAGACCTGTGATTCACTTCACACACACACAGAAACAACAGACACTGACAAAGCAAACAGACCCACTCTGCACCCCTTCACACAGAGGTGCCCACAGCCCCTTCTGATGATTCCCCCTTAAAGGCCCCTTGCCCTCTTGAGAAGCAAATCCAGGCCTGGGCTGAAGAAGGACAGGGAGGTTTTATACCCAATGAAAAGGTTTTATTAAGAATGAGAAAGCAATTAGAGAGTCAAAGAGGTACATGGACTGCGGGGTCAAGAGAAACCACAGCAAATACAAAATCTCTGTGACAACCTCAGGGTCCCTGATACAATCTTTCTTCCCTCCCAGCCCACCCACAGCCCTTTGCGAGCAAAAACACCCTCTCCATCCTGGTCCTGCTGGACATCTTGGTGAGTAAGCAGAAAACAGTGAACTGAGTCCTCCACTCATTGGGATAAATAAGTTGCACTCAACATTCTTAAACTTTCAAATTTAATTACAACATACATAAATAAATAGGACAGACAGCAACAGGGCTGTGAAGTGCAGCCTGGATTCAAGTTCTGTAATTTGTGCTCTATCTTTGCTCCTTGGGGGTTCCTCCTGCCCACTTCTTTCCAAGAGTGGGAAGGTTCCAAGGAACCTTGGGGGACTCCTGGCAGCACCCCTTTTCTGGGGGTAGGAGATTCTGGGATGAGGGGCACCAACTCCTTAGCACCTCTGGCTTCTTAACAATTTCCCTCCTGCCATCAGTAAAAAAAAGCAAGATTTTGGCTCCTAAGAGAATCCACCGTTGCCCAGGCACTCTGAGGCCCAGGGCTCAGCCCCAAGACCAGGCTTCTCCTTGCCAATTTCCTGTCCAAGAACTTCTCAGAAATCAAGGGTCAGAAAATTGCACCCATGCGGCAGACATCCGGGCCCTTAACTTATCAACAAACCACCACAGAGAGGCCACCTCCCCTTCTCCAACCTCTCACTCCTGGTCTCTGGATGAAGGTTCACTTTCTGGCCTGACTCGAACTCCACCTGTTAATCCTTTCAGACCCACCTCCAGGAACGAAGGCCTCATTTCAGGCCTTGGGAAACCCTTCGGGATGAGGCAGTGAAAGAAGCAGTTATTTCCGGTGCTTGGCATCCTTCTCTGAAGCCTTGGTGTCACCATGCCCACTGCCCACACCACTTAGAAACATCTTGTCCAGCCCCTTGAGTGACTCCAGCAAGTAGTTCTGGAAGGCAGTAAGGGCAGCACAGATGGCGGGCCCACCAAAGCCATGGGTGATAAGGCTGAAGTGTGTCAGGCAACTCTGTACTCCGGGCTCCAGGATGAGTGCTGGGTGGCTGTTGCCCAGCGGGGAGCGGTCCTGAGCCATCAAATCTGCAAACTCCTTGCAGATCTGCCTGGTGGAGGAAGAGGGGGTGGAGGTTAGAGGACAAATATCTGAGCCTAGAGGAGGACCTAGTGTGTGCAGGGCAATTTTCATGATTGCTGACTCTGTCAGTAGTCTGTAAATGATGGTCATACCCATTTTACTGGAAAGGAAATGAGTTCAGAGACATTAACTGACTTGCCCAATATCACACGGCTAGTAAATGGCATGTGCCAAGACCCTACAACCTCTTCCTGTGAATGTCCTGCTCACATTCACAGTCCAGCTCTAGCACCTTATCCAGGAAGCTTTCCTTGATCCCCTCCCCGACTCCCATCCCAAACACCCAGTGCTTCACAGAAGTTTGTCTTTGAAATAAGTAGGGAACAATCCAGAGTCTGCCAAAGAACTAAAATAATAGCAGTGAACATGAATTGAGGCCTAGATGCTATGCCAAGAACACTGTATGCATCATCTCACTTAATCCTCACAACAAATACATACTGTTATTATCATCCTCATCACATAAGAAAACTGGTTTCAGATAGGTTTGGTGACCTGCCCAAGTGACTAAGCTGGGACTTGACTCTAGCTCCAGTTTGTGGCCACTATTCATTTCTTTGCATCCTGCATGTGGCCAGGCAGGAGAACATAACTCCTGTCTCACCTTTGCATCACCATGGAACTGGGTCAGCATTTTACACATGAATGGGCCACAGGAAGAGTTAATGATTGAGGGGAGGCCCTGCCCTGGATATGTTTCTCCAGCTAAGGTATCAACTCCAAGGTCCCAGGAGACATAGCAGTCCCTTGAGTCTGTGACTCCATTTCTGTGTAGGAAGCCCCAAAGAAAGGTGGAGGTAAGATCTGACTGTATTTAGGACTATGTTAGGTGGGGGACTGGATGTTGTTTTAAGCAGGAGGTGTGAGGGCAGAGAGAGTGAGAAAGTCAGTTGCGGTGGGTAGGGTTTGTGCTGGCCAGATTGTAGGGTCCTCAATGGAGCCCGGACTTAACCCTCATTCCCTCTCTCTTTCTGTCTCTTCTTGCAATGGGACCCTTTAAAAAATTAAATCTGAATGGAATACCAGTTCATTAAACAGACTCTAAGGCATAGCATAGAACCTAGTTTGAAAATCAGGGCAGTAGCTGGGGGGCCATTGAAGGTTCTTGGGCAAAGGGGCAGTGCAGGAAGGCTGAGGGAATGGTGGGGCACTGGGATGAAGGTCTAGGAGTGACACTAGGAGACCAGGGTTGAGTGAGGGGACTTGCAGAGGGGCAAAGTGCGAAGCAAGGACAAGGGAGGGTCAACTTGCAGCTGGGTGTGTGTTGGTGCCCTGATGGAAATCACTGGAGCAAACGGGCCTATGCACAAGGATCAGGCAGGGGAAGCAAGACTACCATGTTGGGACTGGGGCCGGTGATGCCATGGGGCAGTGTATGGAGGTGTGGGACCCACACATGGGCCTACGTAAGCCTGTCTGTGACACCATTTTTGCTGATGCATGGAACCCAGATATGTTCATGTGTCCATGTGTAGCCCTGTGGTGCCACTTGCACATCACGTGTGCACGTGAGTGGTGTCCATTGTACCCATGCTTGGTGTTTGTGTCTGCATTGCACCTACATGTGTCTGTGCATGGCGCCCATGATAGCCTGTGCACGGTGCCCCAAAGCACCCATGCGTGGCACCCTCACTCACTTGGCGGCCAGCAGCATGCTCTTGCGGCTGTGCAGTTCCCCAGGGTCAGCGTGCTGTCGGCACAGGTACTCGGCAGCTGCTTTGGCTGGGAACTCAGTCTCACAGACATAGCCAAAGTCTCGGGCCAGATGCACGGCCTCTCCTGGGGGGAGGAGAGGCAGAGTGATGAGCTGTCACTACAGCCAGGTGTACCTTTAAGCCTGGAGCACAGCCTTGAACCTCAGATCCCTGGCCAGGGGCCATTCCGCCCCATGCCACTTCTATAGATACCTTCCTATGGTTTCCCTCCAGGAGCAGCCCCAGACCTCATCCCATTGCCCTTCCTTGGGGCCACAGGGGATGGGCTCTGAGCTCAGGGGTGGCAGCTGAGGCCACCATGTATCCCAGAGCCTGGGCTCAAAATGACTGAGTTCTCAAACTCCAGGAAAGGGACTCTTACCCAGTCATCCCTTTACCACCTCCAAACACTGGCCACGCCCCCCCATCCCTCATAACCTCTTTGCACCTGCATGTGTATGCATGCCCATGCACATAAAGACCATACACATGTATCACACACACTGCTTACTTACATACGACCCACTCTCTTGTGTCAGGGACAGTCACACACCGTCACACTGGGTGACACAGTTCCCCTCATGCTCACACTCACACCTGCCCTCAGGCCTCACTCACCCTCCACGAGTGAAGTCAGAAGTGTTACGTTGGCGGCCTTGCGACGGCCAGCTGGCAAATTGAGGCCAATCTTCTCTAGCCGTTCCCGCAGGCAGCGGCCCCCATTCTTGGACTTGGCCCTGGACATGCACCGAGAGAGAGACAGACATAAACAATGAAGACAAGAAAGAAGTGTATGGCTAAGTAACCCCAACAGGGCCTTACTGCCTCCACCAGCCTGTGCCAAGGCCTGGGTCTGGCCCGGCTCAGGGTCCTGTTTCAACCTGTTCCCAGTCAATAGCTTCCTGGCCTCACTGGCTTTGCAGCCAAGGTGGGGGTGGGGACCTAGCACCCAGCTCCAAGAACCATTCATTTCCCTCTAATCCTCTCAGCAGCAGGGACAACCTGGGGTGGGGAAGGGTAGGCCAGAATCTTGGGGTCCTTTTTCCCCATTGTAGCATACCAGCTGAGCCATACACAGATACCCAGGGACACACAGACCTATGTGCAGAACATGCCAGAACATGCACACAGAGAGACACATGTGGTACACACACAGTCACCCAGGGACACATATATGAACATGCACACAGAGGAACACACACCTAGGGCAATAAGGACACACACACATACCCAGAGTCAGGCATGTGCAGGCACACGCAGACTCAGACACTCAAGGACACAGAAACACATGTTCACACAAAACCAGGGTCCCAGGGACATATGTACCGACAGTCATGGACTCATACAAGCCCCTCTGGGGTGCTCAAAGACACCAGGAATAGAGATGCCCTCACATCTGTACAAATGCAGCCTCCACACAGAGCTACAGACCTATAACCACACATGCGTCTACCTCCAGGAGCCCATGCAGTCACACACAGAGCAGGACACACTCCAGCCAACACACCCCACTAGACGTAACACAGGAAACCCACACTCATGGAAACATACACTTCTGGCTGTCCCCCGTACTACACACACACACACACACACGCCCACACTGTCCTCAGTCACATCAAAACTCCCAGCCCTGAAGCACAAATACTACACAGGCACAAGGACGTGCACAGAGAGGGACAGACACCCAACTCTGAAGACAGACCATGGACTTCAAAACACAAACACACCAGAGAGGTCTGTGCTCCAAAGGAAATGGGCCTTGGGTCTGGGGGTCCCTCTCTTGGGGCAGGGGATGAAGATGGCACTTTCTCTTCCCTAGATCAGGCCTTGTCCATTCTGCCCAACAAAGGTAAGCTCTTCATCCCTTCTCTGTGACCAGGCTTCTTTCTCCATACCCACCCCCAAGCCCACAGACCTGTAAGAGCTGATGAAGACCCAGGACTTCCCCCCAGAACATGCACAGTTCCCCAAGGAGGCATAGATGGAGATGAGGCTGTGGCCTGGGGTGAGGCTGGCCCCTCTCTGCTCCCCTAAGAAAGTCTCAAATGGCCACGGATTTGGGCAGGGAACTGTGGGCTGGCCATCCTACCTGCGAAGGACACCGCCCAGAAGGGAGGCATTGAGGCACTCGGGAGGTGAGAGTCGCCGCTGGACCTCCCCCACCGTCACCTTGTACTTGGACGTTGAGCTGAGCAGTGAGAGCCGGCCTGGCACGGAGCAGAAGACCTCACTGGGGTTTGTGATGCCACCAACCAGGCTGTCTTTAGCCAATGAGAGGGCTGAGAGGCTGCTGGCTTTGGAGGGGATGGGGACTGCAGAACAAAGCAAGAGCAAGGGAGAGAGAGACAACACTGAGCCAGGGACCACAGGATACAGGCACTAGCCAGCTGTGTGGAGGGAGCATCGAGGGAGCACTGACCTGTGCTGGGCACTGTGCCACACGCAGGGGCACACAGCCGCATCTAAGCATCCCAGCGCTTGAGAGCTCTCCTACTGTCCCTGCTTCCCAAAGAAGAGACTGAGGCACATTGAGGTTAACAGACTCACTCGAGTCCACTCAGCTAATGGGTGGTGAAAATGGAACCTGGAGCTGTATGGCTCCTGCACCTGCATTCCCTTTGGTGAGCGAGGCTGGCTCCTTGTTAAAACTCAGAAAGCTTCTGCAGAGTCCTGGAGTCTGGGCAGGTGCAACCAAAGAGAAGGTTGGAAATACAGAGCAGGATCCCCGAGTCACTGCAGCAGGACCCAGCTAGGTCTGCACAAATGCAAGGAGTCCCCACTTTTCCTGTCTTCTTGTGATCTCCACATTCCACACCCGGATCAGTGAAGGTCTAGAGACTCTGGAGTCCCACCTGCTGAGGGCAGGAAGGTTATAGGCTCTAATGGCCTCTGACACTGACCCCTCCCTGACAAGTCACTATGGGATGCTCAAGGATATGGGAATAAAGAGATACACTCCACAGCCCTTTTCCCAAAAACTATCTACTAAGCTATGTAGGGCAAGGAAGGATCTCTTTTCTCAAACCCACTTAGATACTCTTGGCTCAGAAAGAAAGCTCTTCCAGTGGTCTAACCTCCATCCTCCTGCTTGGCCTCAAGGGGAAGGGAGAATAATCGAAGTACATGGTTCCATTTGGGCTTCTCTTCCTCCAAGGAAGTGAGAACCTTGGAAGAGAAGGTCGTCCTTGTGTGTGGGTATGGGGGGTGAGGATTAGTGGGAAGCCTGAGGCCAACAGTTAATTGAGCACTCATTATGCTTTGTGCTTACTTGAATAGCTTCACTGAAGCCTCAGAATAATCCATGAGGGGGGCTATGTTTACTATTCCCATTTTATAGATGGGGAGACTGAAGCCCAGATAGGTGAAGCAGTATGCCTGGGATCACACAGCTGCTAGACTAACTAGTAGCAAGCCCTGGACTGTGGTCTCAAAGGCAGCAAGCACTCTTACCCCTCAGCCATTCAGCAACTATTTGCTGAACCCCGGGTGCCAGGGAATGCAGAGATAAGGAAGGCTGACCAGTTCCCAGCCTGGCAGAGCCCCTCTAGCTTTTCCGTCTCTGGATGTGCATTCCCACCCTCCACCAGGTCCCCCAGCTGGAAGCCCCAATGTCGCCCTCCACACTGCCCTCTCCCACCTCCCTCTGTCCATCACTATGTCCTAAGGCTCTCATTTTTCCTACTGGGCCCTGGATGCAGTCACTTCTCCACAGGTGCACAGACACTCACTCACTTCCTGCCCGAAATTCGGTACAGCTCTGTTCTGGTCTCCCTCCCCTGCTTCAGAGGGATCTTTCTGAAACACATCAATCTACAGACTAGAACCCATCGGTGCCCATCACTTCCCTGTGAATCAAATCCCAGCGTCATAGCTGGGCAGAATGATGTCATCTATCCTTTGGTGAGTGCCAACTGTATACCAAATGCTTTACATGAACAGGTCTTATCCATCCCCATGCCAAACTGAAGAAACTAAAAGTTCAGGGAGGGTCGGATGGATGCTACAGCAAGTAGGGAGCAGAAATGGGTCTTGAACTCTGATCACGGACTCCAAAGTTCACATCCTTAGCCATCATAGTGCCTTCCATATAATGCCCTCCTTCGCCCACTTTGTATTCTGGCCGCTGCCTGCCCCTCTTGCCTGGTTCTGCACTTGTCCGCTAGGCTCTTGATCCACAATGATCAGCAGAAATATACTGTGAGACACATATATAAATTCAAGTTTTCTAGTACCCACTTAAAAAGAGTGAAAAAAGGGGTGCCTGGGTGGCTCAGGCAGTTAGGCTTCTGACTTAGGCTCAGGTCATGATCTCACGGTTCATGGATTCCGAGTCCCATGTTGAGCTCTGTGCTGACAGCTCAGAGCCTGGAGCCTGCTTTGGATTCTGTGTCTCCCCCTCTCTCTCTGCCCCTCCCCTGCTCACACTCTCTGTCTCTAAAAAATGAATAAATTAAAAAAAAATTTTTAAGTTAAAAAACATGTGAGATTAATTTTAATATATTTTATTTTCCCCCTTGTGTCAAAAATACTCTCACGGAAACATGTAATCACTATTTAAAAGATTATTAATGAGCCACTTTACCTTCTTTCCTTGTACTTAGTCTTCAAAATTCAGTGCATGCTTTGCATTTATAGACCATCTTAATTTGGACTAGCCACATTTCAGGTGCCCGATAACCACGTGTGCCTAGTGGCTCCCACACAGCACAGCTCTAGACTTCAAAGTGGGGAACACAACAGGTAACAAGTAAGCAAGGTGTGGGGGACTGGGCCCCCCTATGGAAAGCCGCTACTTGGCTGAGGGTTACCCCTCAGGACACACCAACAGTGCCAGAACTCCGGGTTGGTTTGTTTGCTGATGAAACCAGGATTCTGGATTTCTATGTGGGATCTCTGGATCTTTGAACCCTAACGACCAATCCAAAAATTAAAAAAACCCAGCACAGGCCACATGGTACATAGTGAAGTGCCACCTGGGATGGGGGACCACAGCGTGTGAGCTCTTTGAGCCCCACAGAATAGCTCACTGTCCATCTCCATCCCCCACCACCAGCAGGTCTCCTCCTTCCCAAGTGTCAGTGCAGCCACCGTTCCAGGGCAAAGCTTCCTGGCTCCATGACCCGAGCCCCCTCTCTCCCTCCAGCCCTGACCTGACCACACTGAACCTTCGCGTCTGCTTCCACAGCAGGCTTCCCTCCCAGCTAGCATGCCTTGAGGGCAGGGTCTTGGCGTAAGTGGGCATCAGTGAATGTGGGATAAATGAGTGAAGCAAGGGCCCTTGAAACCTGAAATGGGAAAAAGAGTGATGGCCCACTGCCCAGATTGGGGGAGAGGGTGGGCTTCGGGAGAGCCTCATCCCTTTGTTAGTGATGAGTGGTAAAATTGTCCTTCCTCCTGGGGTCCCCTTTCAGGCACTAGAGAGGGGCCAAGAGGTGAATGGGAGAGGTGGAAAAGGGCTGGGGAGGGGAGGCGGCAGAATGTAGGGAGAATGAACAGGACACACCCTACCCCAAGCAAGTTCCCTGTCCCCAGAGCAGGACCAACCAGGGTGAGGCAAGTGCAAATTTGCAAGAGCAAAATTTAAGGGGGCACCAAAAACTCAGCAAGCACCATAAACAGTAGTTTAATCCAATCTTTAAAAAAAATTTTTAACACTTATTTATTTTTGAGAGACAGAGACAGATCATGAGCAGGGGAGGGGCAGAGAGAGAGGGACACACACAGAATTGGAAGCAGACTCCAGGGTCTGAGCTAGCTGTCAGCACAGCGCCCGACGCGGGTCTCGAACCCATGAACTGTGAGATCATGACCTGGGCCAAAGTTGGATGCTTAACTGCCTGAGCCACCCAGGTGCCCCTCCAATCTTTTTTTCTTAATCCAATCTTTTTAAAAATAAGAATTAATGTAAAAAATACCTGGTGACAAAATATCAACATTTTAATTAGAAAAGGCTCTGATCCTGCCTTGTTGACCTTTCCCTCATCCCAGCCCCCTCCCAGAGTGCAGAGCAAAGATGCCCTAACTCAACAGACACACGGACACTGGACAGGCAATTGGAGCCATCTCCACCTCCCACCCCAGTGTCTCCCATTCCTGTGCACAGGCTCCCTCTTCATCTCTGTCCCTCTGCCTTCAGGGGACTTTTTTAGGGGTAATGGAACTATTCTATATTGGACTGTGGTAGTTACATGACTATATGTTTATATTTGTTAAAATTCAGAGAAATGCACACATAAGGTTACTTATGCCTCAAGCTTAACTTTAAAACCCCCTACAAATTAATAAATTAAAAATAAAAAGAAGGGCAGAATGACTATCCTTCCTCCTGTGACCCCTAGCCAGAGGGAGTAGCCAGAAGAACAGATAATTCTCTCCTCCAGCAACCTCCTCCATCCCAACTTCTATTCAACCAAAAGCTCCCTGAGGCCAGGCCCCCATAAGAGGGGAGGGAGACTGAGGCTATGTGGGACTGTTTGTGCATGTGCAAACAGGGACATATGTGAGCATACGTGTGGCACAAAAATGACTCTACACAAACCATGATGCCTGTCATGGACAGAGCAGCGAGCAAGGTTGCTCATGTGCACACTTACTCACCGAAGGAGCGCTGATCCCCAGCTGTACACAGACATAGTTTCTGCCCTCGTGGGTGTTGCAGGAATGTGGCAGCACATGGATATCTGCAAGTGCTTTTGCTCCTCCCCATATAAACATACAGTGTATGCCGGGTTTATGCAAATACAGGTGTTGCCCAGTGTAGGTGCGTGAGAGGTGGACGTGTATTTGTGTATGTGAATGACAGACTTTGCTGCTTCCCCCACCCGTCCTCAGAGCCTCTTCCTTCAAAAATGGCAAGAGAGGGGCGCCTGGGTGGCTCAGTTGGTTAAGCGTCCGGCTTCCGGCTTCGGCTCAGGTCATGATCTCACAGTTCATGGGTTCGAGCCCCACGTCGGGCTCCGTGCTGACAGTTAGCTCAGAGCCTGGAGCCTGCTTTGGATTCTGTGTCTCCCTCTCTCTCTGACCCTCCCCTGCTCATGCTGTCTCTCTCTGTCTCTCAAAAATAAATAAAAAGCATTAAAAAAATTTTTTTAATGGCAAGAGGGATGGAACCCATAGTTAGGAAGGGTTGCATGAGAAACGGACCATCATGGAGGTAGGAATTGAACTAGCACAGACTGCAAAACAGGGACACTGGAGTTTGCCTCCCGCACCACAGTGACTTCTGAGGCTGAAGTGGTCTATTCATGGTGTCCTCCCCACCCTCCAACTCCCACCCCTGTCACACAGGCAGAAGTCACTTACATATGCACACTCCTACTACAGACACAAGAGCTCCTCGTTGTTCAGCCTGTCAGAAAAAACTCACACCTTGTCTACACACTCCATCCACGGGTGGTAGATACTGGCTGACCACTGAATGTGGAGACTATGCAACAGATTCCCCCAGAAGGCTGGGTAAGATTTCAGTTCTGTCTAGAAGAAGACATAGGAGAAAATTTTGTTTTGCTAGGAAACGAGTTCCTGGATACAACCCTAAAAGCATGATCCATAAAAGAAAGTGGACTCAGTAAAATTATAAACTTTTGCACCTCAAAAGACACTATTAAAGGGGGGCACCTAGGTGGCTCAGTCGGGTAAGCATCTGACGTTGGCTCAGGTTATATCTCACAGTTCATGGTTTCAAGCCCTGCGTCGGGCGCTGTGCTGACAGCTCAGAGCCTGGATCCTGCTTCGGATTCCGTGTCTCCCTCTCTCTCTCTTTGCTCACCTCCAACTTGTACTCTGTTTCTCTCTCTCAAAAATACATAAAACATTTTTTCCATAATATTTTATTGTCAAATTGTTTTCCATACAACACCCAGTGCTCTTCCCCTCAAGTGCCCTCCACCATCACCACCACCTGTCTTCCCATAAAACATTTTTTAAAAATAAAAAAGAGACACTTTTAGGAAAATTAAAAGACAAACCATGAACTTGAAGAAAATATTTGCAAATCACATATCTGATCAAGGATGAGTATCCAGAATATGTAAAGAAGCCTTGTAACTCCATAATAATATAAACAACCCAATTGGAAAATGGTCAAAATATGTGAATAGATATCACTAAAAATGATACATGAATGGCCAATAAGCACATGAAAAAGTGCTCGACATCGTTAATCATTAGGGAAATTCAAATTAAAACTATACTGAGGCACACTAGGATGGCTATTATAAATCAGTCAGGTGTAGGTGAAGGTGTGGAGAAACTGGAACCCTCCTACATTGCTAGTGGAAATGTAGAAGAAAAGAGCCCCTTTAGAAAATGGCATGCCAGTCTCTTAAGAAATGAAACACAAACTTACCATAACACCCAGCAATTTCATTCCTAGGAATTTACCTAAGAGGGACGAAAACATATGTCCACACAAAGACATGCATATGAATGATCACAGCAGCATTATTCATAGTAGCCAAAAAGTGGAAACAATCCAAGTGTCATCTGATGAATGGATACAAGAAATGTGTTTCCTCCATGCAGCAGAGTACTGCTCAGCAATGCGGGAAGAAACCAACTAACTCACACCTGCTATGACACGGATGAACCTCAAAAACATGATATTTAGTAAAAGAAGCTTGGTGCACTGTCTGCATATTTATATATTCCATTGATATAATGTCCAGGATAGGCAAATTTATAGAAAGAACATAGATCAGTGGTTATCTAAGGCTTGGAGTAAGAATAAGAATTAACTACAAATGGGAATGAGGGAATTTGGGGGAGGGGTGATGGAAATGTCTTAAGACAAATTGCGGGGCCACCTGGGTGGCTAAGTTAGTTGAGTTCAAGTCCCTCGTCATGCAGGCTTCCTGCTGTCAGCACAGAGCTCACTTCGTATCTTCTCTGTCCCCCTCTTTCTGCCCCTCCCCCACTCACAGTCTCTCTCTCTCTCTCTCTCTCTCTCTCTCTTTTTCTCTCTCAAAAAATAAATGAATACTTAAAAAAAGGCAGATTGTGGTAATGGCTACACAAGTCTATAAATTTACTAAAAAATCATCAAATTATACTCTTAAATGGGTGAATTTTAGGCATGTAAGTTTTACTTCAACAAATTTGTTTTTTTAAAAAAAATGCAAGTTTCAGAGCCATATTTCCAAGGATTCTCACTCAGTAGGTATGGAGTGGTACCCAGGAAATCTGCATTAAAATTTTTTTAATGTTTATTTGTTTTTGAGAGAGATAGACCGCAAGTGGGGGAGGGGCAGAGTGGGAGGGAGATAGAATCTGAAACAGGCTCCAGGCTCTGAGTTGTCAGCACAGAGCCTGACGTAGGGCTTGAACTCACAAACTGTGAGATCACGATCTGAGCCAAAGTTGGACACTTAACCACTTAACTGAGGAGCCCCCAGGTGCCATGGAAATCTGCATTTTAATTTTTTTAATGTTTTATTTATTTTTGATACAGAGAGAGACAGAGCATGAGAGGGGGAGGGGCAGGGAGAGAAGGAGACACAGAACTGGAAGCAGGCTCCAGGCTCTGAGCTAGCTGTCAGCACAGAGCCTGACGCCGGGCTCAAACCCACAAACGTGAGATCTGACCTGAGCCGAAGTCGGAGGCTTAACCGACTGAGCCACCCAGGCGCCCCGGAAATCTGCATTTTACATAAGCACTACGAAGGGATTCTGATGTATGTGGCTCCTTAGCCCACACTTAGGGTACACTGGTCCCCATGGAGGCCGGATGCAGCTGGAGAAAGGCAGACAGGAGGGGTATCAACACTCTTCCCAGCCCACTAGAGCCTCCTCATCTCCCCTCGAGGGACCTGCTGGCTAAGTTTCCTTCTGGCTAACCTTCACTCCCCTGCCCCATGTGGCCCTCAGCTGCCATCCAAACTCTGTCTGCAGGGGCACTGGTTTTTCAGTTTCTTTCTGGGGCAGAAGCCTGGAAGGCAGGTAGAAGTGCCAGATCAGACCCTGTCTTTGTGCAAAACCTGGATTTTTGTTTTATCATGGATTTTTGACAGTACCTCTTATTTTAAAATATATTATTTATCTAAACCTTGCCTCAGAGGTGAGTGGTGCACTTACCTCACCCTAGGCCTGAGCATGTGGAGATTCACTTAGAAATCCAGACCCTTCCTCTCCCTTTTCTTCCCCAGAGCCCAGGAGAGCAGAGGACAGGGTGGCTATTTACCTCAGCCCCTGCCCTGGAGACCCTGAGTGAGATTGGACCACGGAGCCCACCCTCAACTGGTGGAGAGGAGGTATTTATCTTAATTCTCATTTTAACCACTCCCCTCCAGCTATGGCTGTAGAAACCCTGCAGATTTTAACCTTTTTAACCTGTCTGGATTTTCCACAGTGGAGGGCATTTGCACATGCTATGCCTAGTGCGGTGAAATATCAAATATCCTTTCTATACCCTCTCTCCCAGTGCACTCAGACTTCAAAACCCATCACTTATTCATTCAACGAACACCCATGCACCTGGAGAGACTCATCCTAACCTCCCCAGCCTCAGGCACTTAGTGCTCTTCCTCTGAGCTCCCAAGCGGCCAGTATAGATTCCTCCTCACTACCTTTCTTGGCTAGAAAATATTCCCATCCAGGTCCGTCTTCCCCACCATTCCCGCCTGCTATCTGTGCCCCTAGGACAGATGGCAAAACTGTAGGTAACAAACGTGGGCAGAAAATGGAGGGCTCCTCGCCTCTCCTTGGTTCGGCCTCGGCTCCACCTGCCATCTCCGGACTTACACCGCTCAGCAAGGGGCAGCGGACGGGGAAGTGTGTGGTGGGGGCGGAGGCTTCGCTTCCCCTCCCCTCCAGGACAAGTGCCTAGAGTAGAGACAGTTTTACAACCAAGGTCTGGGCTCTCCAGAGGTTCCAGACACCCCTCCCCCTCCCCCGGAGACACCCTACGGTAGGAAGGCTGCTTCTGGGGTAGGGCTGGGGCTGCCTCCGTTTCGCACCCAGGATCTCAACCGCCCGCGACACAGCTGCCGCTCCCTCCAGGGCTGGGAGGAGCTGGAGGAATCGGATGCTTCAGCTAGCCAAGAATGACTTTCTGTAATTCCAGGGCCCAGGCGGGCCGGTGGGACCCCCACCGCCTTTGGCGGGTGTCAGAGGTCTTTATGATATTACTGGGGCCCTCGATGTCATCCATAGGGCCTGAGGGCGTAGAAGGACGCTAATGCACGCCTCCCCCACCCCCCCGGAGTCCGCAGCTACAGCGGAAGGCCCAGGCGAAAAGTGCCCGCTCCGCGCAAGGCTCTAAACCCTGCCGTCTGCTTAGCCATAGCGGCTCCGCGCCATCGCCTGCCCCGGCAGCCCCTCAGGTCAGGACCTCCGGGACCAGCTCTGCCTCCTCGGCGTTTGCAAAGCTCGAAAGCGCGGGCATTGACGGTCTCTCCTCTCCAAAGGCGCGGCGCGCGGGAGGAAGGCCACGCTCGAGGCTAAGGAACAGAGCCCTCCGCTCCGCAGGGGTCCCGGGCTCTCACCCCTTTGCTGCAGCGCTCCGGGTTGTGTGACTTGTCGTCCGGATTGGGGCGCCCAGGCAGCCGCGCTCCACCTCGCTGCGCTCGCCCACCGACAGGCTGGCACTGCGGTGCGGCGGCTGTGCGCTCCCGCGGCCGGGACGTCCCGCGCTGCACCGGCGCCCACACCCTCCCAGCGGTGAGCCCTCTGGACGATCCTGGCCGCACTTACTGCAGTCTTAAAACCGCCCTTGGGGATTCCGGCGCACATCTAGGACCCGCAATTTAGGGCAGCTGACGTCCTTTGAGAGAAACCAACTCGGGGCAATTCCAGTTGCTCCTTGCAGCCAGTTTCCTGACCTGGCTCTGGCTTGGAGACTGGGGTTTAAAGTACTCAGAGCCCCCAGCTGATCCTTTTACCCTTCCCCAGAGCAGAGGGTCCCAAGCTCCTTCCCCAAACGCTGGGGTCTGCCTCCCCGAGGGGTTCGGGGAGCCTAGCCTGGGCAGAAGTCGGGAACTGGAGGTCCAGCGGCACGCTCTTGCCAACTGCAGACTGAGCTCTTCCTAACGACGGGTTCCAAAAATCCACTAAACCAACACACTGCCTGCCACCTCAGCTACCTACTCCAGGAAGCCGGTTCCCAGCGTCCTCTCCACATTCCTATCTCCAAGTGACTTAGCCCAATACCTGGAGGCCCCTTTCCCCTAAGTTCCAGGAAGCCTATCCCTTCATCTTACCCCCCACACACTCTAGGCTGTCCAAAGAACTCCCAGCCCCTGGTAACCCAGTTCCAGGTCCTGGAAGTCCAGCCCCCAACCCCACCCCAGCCCCAGCCCCAGCCTCCCCTGAGAATACGGGAGGGCAAACAATTCCTGGCTTGAATTCACTCTCTCTTTTTTTAATAGTTTATTGTCAAGTTGGTTTCCATATAACACCCAGTGCCCTTCCCCACAAGTGCCCTCCTCCATGACCATCACCTCCTTCCCCTTTCCCCCTCCCGCTTTAGTCCTCAGTTTGTTTTCAGTATTCAAGAGTCAATCATGATTTGCTTCCCTCTCTCTCCCTAACTCTTTTTCCCCTCTTTTGAAAAACAACTGGAGCCAAATCCCACAGGAGCAGCCCCAGGCACTACAGGCTTCATGGAATTCCTCCCAGGGCACCCACCCCAAATCTAAGGAGCCTGCCCAAAGCCTATACCCCTCTGACTCTCTGTGTCTTTTTTTCTCTCTTTCTCACCTTTTCCTGGCATGTCCAGAACTCGGTTCCCCAAGCTGGAAAATCCACTGGAGGGCAGTTCTCAATCCCGTCTTTTACTAGTACAGAGATACCAACCCCCCCTTCCCCCCAAACACACAGGGAGTGATCCTCACATGCTTAGAGATCCTCAGGACCAAAAACAAACAAAGAAACAAACCAATTCCTGGCCACAACAAAAACACTGATACACACATAAAGACCCCCAAACACTCAGAAATATACACCAACCTAGTAGACACACATCACACACTCAGCAACAGAGACACACACCAAGAAATACCAGAAAGACGCCTAGAAAAGAAACATATAGATTCGTACAGGATCCAGAACTCACATGGGACATCCAGGAGCAGGCAGCCCTGGCCTTCCCGCACTCAGACTAATATTCACACCCCAACTCCTATAACCCTAAACGTGGAAAGAAGCTCCCGAAAGAAGAGAAGATTCTCCAGGGAAACTGGAGTTTCTCCCACCCCCTAATGGACCCCGAGGCGGTGCTGGAAAGGAAAGCTGGCCAGGCTAGGAAATGGTAAGGTTCTGTAGTGTGGAAATTGTTTAATGAAATCCATGGGAATGGCACCCCTATTCCCACCTCTTAGGAAACAGGAAAGTAGTTTAACTTGTTCTGCAAATTAACTCCAGATCCACGAGAGCGCCCTCCCCTCCGTAGGAAGAGACCAAGCTCTTCTGCATGGCTTGGCTGGCCCAAGGAGCAGAGTGGGCAAGACGGGCTCAGCCCACCCCAGGCCGCAGGCTTTGGGGCCAACACACCAACCTGCCCAGCTGCCCAGGCTCTGGCCAGAACCCCAGCCTTTGCTGCCCCTCTAACGGACTAGTAAGAAGGTCCGCTGGCCATTGAACCCAGCGGCACACAGGAGGCAAGCTCGATGGGGAACGAAATGGGTCCCTGCAGGAGGAGAAGGGGTGGGGCTGGGGCGCCTGCACCGCCTCGCCCAGTTCTGCCCTGGGCAGATGCACTCTGTCCCTTACCTTTCTTGATTACGGACTGGTCCAGAAGGCTCATTCCCGGTTCATCCATGGCCTGCAAATAGTAGAGGCAGTGGTAAGGGTGCTTGTGGACCTATTCTCCTGTCACTTCTTAAGCCGCCACAGTCCCCGGTCCTGGTCCTGTCTGTTCTGCCCTCTGCTCACCACTTACGCTTGGGGTGGTCACCTGCAGGATCAGGGCCGCCCTGCGGCTGGAGCCCTAGATACCTCGCCATGCCGTGTGAAAAGGGAGTTTTGAACCTTGGACAGACAACTCTTTCGCCTCTCTTCGCTCCACGCACAGGCTGTCCCAGTGGGGACATGGTTGCCCCACACAGCCCAGTGGAGAGCTAGGGGAGTGGTCGGACCCCTGCCCATTTACTACACCGAGGGTTGCCGCCATCCCGGCACCGTGCACTGAGTCGGTGCCAGGCCGCCTTAATGGCCAGGCAGCATCTGACCCAGACGTGGGACTAAACCTCGGAGTCATGAATGAGAGGTCGCAAGCTGAGAGAAAAGTCGGGCGCCCGCCTTCGTCACCGTGCCTCCCTCCAGAGTCCTAAATCACCGCGGCCGGTCCTGGCCCATCCCGCACCGTTCGGGCCTCACCTGCAGGTCCTCTAGGCCGGGCGGCGGCGCCAGCCCCGGGAGGCCGAGGGGCGCGTCGGCCAGGCCGTGCGCGCCGTCGGCCAAGCCTTGCAGGAGCCGGGGCAC